>NC_056733.1:1635240005-1635362505 GCF_019279795.1 Protopterus annectens
TTTCAGTTATCCATCCATTTGTCCAGACTAGGACTGAATAGTGTAAAGGATATACTTTTCTTTATGTGGAGAGGAAGACAGTTACAAAAAAGTGGTATTCCCTGTGATGGATATCAAGCCTTCCAATATGTTCTATTTTTGTTGCAAAAGAGATTTAGATGTCTTCAGTGAGAGTGTGCATGTGTATTGACTAAGAAATGTGTCAAGAGAAGTTCTGAATTCATTTACCAACTGCTGACAGAACAGTTGCTTACCTTACTTTGACAGCAGTGAGCCAGTTTGATCAGAATTGAGGATTACCATCTCATTCTTATGACTCCTTTAAAAACAATTTAATGCTTTGTTCCTTTTAAATGTAATATTTCATAAAGGTAGCAATAATATTACCTTTCCAGCACTTTGGATGGAATTGGCAACACATTCAAGCTTTACATCCATAAGTCAGCTCTACTTCCAGTCTGATTGAATTTTAAGACTATGTTATGAGGGTGGTAGATATATCAATCAGATGAAGTTATCTTCCTGGACTTCCCCAAAGACTTTGATTCTAACCTACTGAGAGGAATCCAATGATCAACTAAAGGGAGTGGGGGTTATCCAATTGGAAGACATATGGTTGGGAGATAAGATGCAGTAACCGGTAATCAGAGGATAGAGTTAAGAGCCATGGATGGTCAAGGGAATAATGAAAGGGTAAAACCTATGGTCAGCATTATTTAAAATGTACATATGGTGAACATGACCAGCATCTATCTGGATGACACCAAACAATGGCAAAGTAGGGGAAGATGAATGTTTTAGTTTCAGAAAGGAGTCTGGATATGCTGATTGCATGGTCTGAGAGTTGACAGTTAATTCTATATCTCAGAGAAACAGAACAATATGATATCTTTGGGGAAACCCAGGGACAATTTAACCCAAGATAAAATTTTGAGGGTGCAGTAACAACTGACTAAATGTCATTGGGTGAAAGTATTAATCATTGTGCCATCCACACTAGTTTAAATGGGCGACACCAAGAACTGACACAGTACGCAGTACCCAAAGGGTAGACTCAAGAGACTGGGGTGTGTTTATTACCTTTTACAAAATATTGGTGCAACTCTGTCCAAATTATTTGTCTAGTTATGGAAATCTTCCAGACATTGGAATAGAAAGCTAAATGAAGGAGTGTAAAGAAAGGACACCCTGATGGGCAGTAGTCACAAAGAGTGTATAATGAAATGAGAATCAGTGGTCTTTGTGATTAGGCTTGAATTCTGCATGGCAGACAGGCAACTTTGCTTTACAAATGTGGTAGATTTCACCAGTAGATCTGCAAGTTGTACCTTAATGTTAACATTTTACATCAGATCTCACTTGGATTTGTGAAACAATGTATTAAAGCACAATTAGCTGGAGTATTAAATAATTAATTAATTTATGTATTTACTGAATTTGGTTACTTAGGTAAAGCAATGGTTAGAACATGGCTGTCTTTGGTGAGTAAAAATGTATTAATTGTACCAAATAAAAGACATAGCTCCCTGTCTGTTGTATAGCTTATATTACAAATGATAAGTGCTAGATTATATTCAAGAGAAAAATGCATTAAATCTACTACATAAAATATGGATCACATGTCTGTTGTGCAGCTTAAATTAGAAATGATAATACATTTATGCTCGGGGGGGGCGGGTATATCTGCAATAAGAGTATCAAAAAGTGATCCTGATTCTATCCAACTAAAAGGAAAACACAAATATTAACATTCGTGATAGGCAGTCTTTGTTGGCAAATAATTGTTTGCTTACCTATTTTATTCACAATTAAATCTGCATTTATATTTCCTACAAATGAAGAATAAAAGGAAGGAATATTATAAGGGTACATACGATAATTCCAGTGAATTTTTAGAGGTTAGAGCTAAGAAAAGGCAGCAGTTAGGTTCAAAAGATTATTCAAGGAAGTTCACTCTCCCACTAGAAGTGTTTTCCTTTTGTACACCAGAAAAGTCCAGACAGATTATATTACCTATTTTTAGTGGATGTCCAGGAAGAAAAGTTTCAAGACATAGTAGATGTACAATATCCTCTTCTTTTGGCTTTTCCCATTAGAGGTCACCACAGTGGAGCAACAGTCCACAGAATGTGTGGTAGTAGAGTTTTGTGGTGTCAAATTGCCAGGCACCCAAACTCCCACAGAAGGTACACACATGCACAGACTCACACCTAAGGCCAATTTATAGTGTCCAATCCACCAGCAGCATGTCTTTGGGGTGTGGGAGGAAATCAGAGCACTCAGAGGAAACCCATATGACTGCAGGGAAGACATGCAGACTCCGCAGAGAAGGTACCCAATCCGAGAAATGAACCGGAGAACCTGTTGCTATGAGATGGCAATGCTAACAGCCCTAGTAAATGTATATATACAATATAACAAAGTTTAAAAAAACTTCCAAAGAAAGGACTATAAAAATAATGAAATTCATTAAAATAGAATAAACTGGAATTATCTCACAGAACTATAAAAAATGCAGTAAATTCTAAAAAAGTGTGACTGATGTACATTAGAAAACATCACTGGATGGCCTGCACCGGTCACCCCAGGGATTCTGGATACTGGTCAAGGCACTTACCATCCCTATAGTGCCTTTTTAGGCAATGTTCTGAAGGCAAAATTACCACCGTAACAGCTACAAGCAAACAAAATCTGAGGGTTATGCTACTCAATGCTAAAAATCTAAATCTAAAATGCACACACTCAAAGCACTCCTTAAAATGGAGAACATTGACATCTTTCCAATGACCGAGACCTGGTTCAAGTCTCCAGAGAGCACCCCAGCACTACCAGGCTATATTTCATACCACACCTTTCGGCCCCTAAACCTGGACTGAAGCACTAAAGGTGGTGGTGTCTCCATATTCATAAAGGATATGCACAGTCCAGACTAGTAGCCCAACATAACACATCAGAGATACTTCAGGTACAACTATCACTAGGTAAAACTGGAATTCAGGCTGTAGCCTGCTACAGATCCCCCACCATGTCCCAAGACTCCCACTCCACATTCATAAACACACTGGAAAATATTAGGGTACAACCCAATACCCTTATACTGGGACACTTTAACTACCCCTCCATTAACTGACAAAATTACTCATGTGCTAACACACTTGCTCATCATTTTCTGGAATTCATTAATTCCAACACCCTGGACCAACTCATTCTTACCACCATGGATATCCAAATCCCACCCTCACCCCCCCAAAGGAAACCACTGTAAAAAACTTCTCCAAAGCCAATTTTGGGCTTCTAAAAAAGAGGTGGCTAACTTCATGACACCCATGCAAATGGAAAATAGGTGCATGACTGCTGAATCATACACCAATGCACTGTATGAGCACATACACAAGTGCATGGAACAGGCCATACCAAACAGAACCAAGACGATCTCCTCCAAAAAAAGGAAGCCAATATGGTGGTAAACAAACTCTACAACAGAAAGAAAAAACTGTTGCATAAAAATGTGAATTCCCAAGACAGAAAAAACTCCCTTGTTAGCCTCAGCAAAAAAACTGAGATCCATCATCAAATCCTCTAAAGCTAGCTATGAAAACAAAATTGCTGCAGATTCTAAAGACAGCCACAAGGCATTCTATAATTTTGTCAAGAATCTACACGGCAATACTCAGATCTGCCCTGAGTTACAGCACAATGGCAATACATATACAGAACCAACTGATATTGCCAAAATTTTGGCTGACAGGTTCAGTGTGAACTTTACCTCCCTGAGGAATGCCAAGTCCCTATTATCACAGCTACAAAGGCAAAAAATGCACTGTCCAAAGCCAAGAATAGATCTTCCATGGGAACTGATAATATCCCTGGCTATGTTCTACATGAATTACAAAGTGAACTGGCACCACACCTGAGTACCCTGTTCAATCACAGCCTCATTTCAGGCTTTGTTCCTACCAAATAGTGCAGTGCTATGATTATCCCCCTCCTCAAAGGGGGAGCGAATACAGATGCTGGGAACTGCCACACCATTAGTCTGACAAGTCTGATATATAAGGCTATGGAGCGCATCGTCATGGACCTTATAAATAAGGACATAGGGAATCTCCAAACTCTGGACCCCATGCAGTTTGGGTTTGTGAAAGGTAGATCATGCCTGCTCAACCTGATAGACTTCTTCGAGTTTGGCACCAGAGCTGTGGATGAGGGCAAGGTAGTTCACCCAGCCTACCTAGATCTTGCCAAAGCCTTCGATGCCATCCCTCACTTAGGAATCATAGACTTCCTAAACTAGGCATAAACCCCTATGTCATAAGATGGGTTGCCAACTGGCTCACAGATAGAACCCAGTCTGTGAAAGTAGTGGACTCCAAATCTGACTACCAACCAGTTACAAGGGGTGTCCCACAGGGATTGGTCCAAGGTTTTCTCTTGTTTGGCATCTACTTCTCTGAAGTTCAGGCCAACACAAAGGGACTCTGGCTGACCAAGTTCACAGATGATTGCAAACTGGGAGCCATTACGGATTCTCCAACTGATGTAGACATTATACAAAAAGGCCTCTCTGACACCAGTGACTGGTGCCAGAACCACGACCTTAAGCTCAATGCCAAAAAGTGCATTGTCATTCCCTTTGGGAAAAATTTGCTGCCCATGAACTACCACATAGGCGGTAGTCCACTAAACACCAAAGGTGTGATAAGAGACCTGGGGACACAGGTTGACAGCAACCTCTCCTGTGATAACCACATTGCCACTGTAGACAGAAAGTCCTTCTATGTGGCACATCTCATTATAAAAGGTTTCTCATCCAGGAAGAAGAGGTCATAATCACTCTCTACTTGTCCCTCATTAGACCTGTTATAGAATACAATGCCCCATTTGGTATGTACCTCACTAGACAACTACAACAACTGGAAAGGCCACAAAAATACCTCACTAAGAGGATTTTAGGCCTTAGACACATTCCCTATATGGACAGACTCAAAAAACTCCAGCTATACTCTGTCTCTTATCACCTACTTAGAGGTGATCTCTGCTTGACCTACAAAGCCATGTCTGACCCAGAGCTGCTAGATATGCTACACCTAAAGAAATCCCAATCCCTCCATGCCGCATGCTCCAGGGACCTAAACCTCATTACCACAATAAACAGAACATGCTGAAGGGGCAGGTTCCTAACCCAGAGACGTCCCATACTCTGGAACAAACTTCCCATTCACGTCAAGCAGAGCACTTCACTGGCCCTCTTTAAAAGAAATCTTGATGAGTGGATGGGCAATAGGAAGTTCACCCTGTGGATCACTTCAGTGGCCTTGCTTGACAGCGGTACTGGGAACTAACTTTGGGCGGCATGATGCCAGGGAATCTTTTTGGGCTATGAACCTATGGAGAAGGAAATGATCATTTTAAATGTACCATCACTAAAAACAGCTAAAACTATCAAATATATGGAAGTTAATGGATACAGATCTACTTTCATGTTGATACATGAGCCGATAACAGACTGATAATGTATATATGTCTCATGGAAGGAGTGCACAGACTCATCTCAGTTTGGCATCAAAAGCTAGGTGGGAATAGATGGTTACACAAGAAGAGAAAAATGTTGTGACTGACTGACTGGGGGAAATCTGAGATTTAACATTACCATGTCAGTACAGAAGTTTCCATCGCATCCAGCCTTACCCTCCAAAATAAACTGCACACACATATTCAGAGCACCCTCTGGTTTGCACCATATCCATCGATGGCAGCTTAGCAAACTCTGGACTTCATAAACAGACTAATCAGGAATAAGCTTTTCCATTATCCAGCAAAAGACTTTGCAGATGATGTCTGTATGTCACCACTGTGAATTAGTTAAACCCAGCTCATTTTGTGTCCACATTATGTCATGGAGCCCATGCACATAAACACACACTGCTCTATGCAAATTAGTTTTGGATCTCTTTATTACAACAATCTACATGAAGGAGAATGAGCATGTTGCTGTAACATGCATTGTATTAGCATACCTGCTGGTCTTTTCTAAGATGCTTCATTTCTATTTTTACTGCCTGATAGTTTGTTGAAAAGTCTTTAGATGGGCCCTGTGTTTCTCATCTTTTTTCTCCCTTATAATAGAAGTGAGGACATGTTAAATTCGACAAGCAGGATTTTACTTTTTTCTTTTATACTGTGCGTTTTCACCTGTCAACTTTGTATATGGAAATTCAGGGTAAAGCTTAGATGATACACTTTTCTACTGTCCTCTTTTATATGTCAGTGCCTTATGTGAACTGTTTATATCTAAATGTGCAGTATTACCTTATAAGAGCTATTGCAATATTCAACATAATATTTGTATAGGATTGAATATGTTACTTGACTTTGTCCCCAGATATTGTGGTACTTTATTAAAACTCTGTTCCTTAGATGTATAGGGTCCATCATGAAAAGGGGCATTCTTATGATAAAAAATGTAATATGATAGCTTTACATACACAGTAATTTAGTCCATGACTGGAATGTAGATGGAGTGTGGTGTACTAAGTCTAGGCTTGGTTTGGCATGGCCTGAGATCCCTGAAACAGAAATGGTTAATTCCTTCCAAAAACTAATGCAGGGTGCAGCTCTATTTAGAAGAAGTTAAAGCCAGCTGGTAATGTGATAAGAGGAAGATTTTAAAACAACCCACTTGGGACAAAGAATAAGTGGCATTGATGAAGCAATTTTTTTTCCTGTGGAAAAGAACAGTTATTTGCCGGATGGAATTTCTTTGGAATAATGGAGTGCTAGATTTATTATCCTAAAACTAAATGGTGCTAGTTTCTGGGGAAACATCTGAATGTACAATTGTCTGGTGTATGTCTCTTTAAGTATTAGTTACTATGCTATGTTCTGCTACTTGTGAGGCTAGTAGGAGAAGGACCTCTGCTGCTGAGTTCAAACCTTCCTATTACTTCTACAATTTATGTTTAAGCCTACTGTATACTGGAGAACAGTAGCTTATTTGTGATTTTGGAAGAAAGACTGAACTGTAATAAGTCTTTTTTTTTTAAGTGGACTCTATAGCAATTATTTTATTTTACAGTATGAATATATAATGTTGTGATTAACTGAAATGAGCCTATAGGCTGCACAGAAGTTAAAACAAACATTGGGACAAAAGTTGGATTCTGGTAGTAATTTGGTTTACAGAACGTATTGTTATAATGGACACTTGTATTTGGAGTGGAGAAGCTCTACTATATTTAGGTTATTTTCCTTCAGTAAAAGTTATTTCACTTAAAATATCAAGGCCATGGTTGTTTTATTTCCTAGTCCTGGTTTCAAAATATGACATAAGGAAAAAGATTTAGTGGGCATAATGTGATCCTAAGCAACTAAGAATGTAGAGCAAAAGTGCAGAATGTGTATAATACTTGCCTCCACCACAAGTGGGCAGTTTCTATCAATTAATAACCAGGCTGAAGCCTGAGAATAGTAATACATAATCATGACCTGAGACTCTGTTTTTCAAAATTATTCTCAAGCTGTGTAACTATACACACTACTTTAAAAAAAATGTAAACAGAATTTCCTGAAGCTGTAACCCCAGATACCTTGCAGTTTTGTTTGTTTATTATTGGTGCCCTGTGCTCTTACAAGGGAAATCATGTGGCATTGAGGGTGCTTTTTCAGTATGATACAAATGAGGTATTATCTTATGCCCTTAAAAGGAAATCCTTCTAGTAGTGAGAGCGTTTGATTGTTATTTTCATACAAGTGCTAATTGCATTGGAAGATGGAGAAAGCTCTTGAAGCTTCCTTTAAAGATTTTTATGAAACTAATCACCAGCAACAGAATTTACAGTGCATTCACCATAAGAGTAATCTATAAATCCAGACTTCATCTGCAGGAGTTTCTAATACAGTGGGGATGCCCACACTTATAGGAGTATGTCATAGTAAGGCCAATAATACAAATGCTGATGTAGAAATCATTCTCAGAATATCTGAAAGGGTTGCTGAGAAAGAAGGCCACTATTAAGTGGCTATCTGTGGAGGATGAGAGTTAGCCCATTTCTTTTTAGGGAAGCATAGAACATCTAATATGTTCTAGAGTTTGTCAAGGCTAAAAATTATTGCAAACTGAAAGTGGAAACAGTTGCCGACAGCAATGGGACATCAGCCATATGGGCCTAAAGGTTCTGTGTCTGCATCTACACTTTAGAGTATCCACCTTTTGGTAGATATTTGAACTTATTCCTCTATCTCATAAGTGACTGTAACCAGAGGTCAACATCACCCCAATGATAGTTAACATGATCATCTTCAACTACGAGATGCTTGAAAATCATTAGTGTCACAAGGAATCATCACCACTGTGGATCAACTTGTAGAATTTTTGGGAATATGTACAGCAGCTGATGTGCAACTTAGTCCCACACACGAGGTGCCTTAATAGTGCTCCCTCAAGGGGTATGGTAAGAGTAATGTCGGGGGTAAGGACTGGAGGGTAGAAGATCTCCTAAACTATTTAAAATTGAAGACTAGAAAATGGTTTGAACTGAGCAAAGAGTGTAGAAATTAAAATATTTCAGCTACAGTAAAATTGAACATTATTCCTGAAATTGTCATCTGGACAGTAAACATACATGGTGTGATATGTGTACTAATATTTTTTCTTTAAGTAATCTTTATATTTTCAGGCGAAAAATATATGTTTGCAAATTATATAACTAGAACATTAAAAGTGTGAAATAAGGGTGGAGGGAATAGCTGTGCATGTGTTATTAGATTCGAACAGCATAGTGAAACTGACGAGTGAAAAGTCAGTATTTTAACAGAATAGGTACTCTGACAAACATGTAGTAGTGTATGTATGCATGGGGGCAGATAGAAGTATGCTTTGGCATTTATTAAACTGAATATCATGCTTGAGGTAATTAGGCTTTTTGTAGATTATCCCTGATTTAACCCAAGATGTTATTTTGCATAAAGACTTTCCAAACTTCCTAGAAGTGAGCAAAAAAGAAGAAAAGAAGTGTAAAGGATAACAACCTGCCTCCATTATACATAGGGAATGGAAGTCAGGAAGTTATAGATGGGCACCTGTATGAAACTCATCTCAGGGATGAGAAGAGTATATCCTTCACTGAGTTAGAGCTGGAAAAAGACTCTGATCACTTAGAAGAGGGTGGTTGTTGTTTGTTGTTCTTCTTTCGGCTTTTCCCAGTTAGGGGTTGCCACAGCAGAACTACGGTTCATCAATGATTGGCAGTAGATGTTAACAGTGCCGAGGTGCCAGCCCGACGCCCAACCTTCAACGAAGGCACGCCCATTCACGCATGTCTTTTGAATGCCACTCGACCACAGGGAGGACATGCAGACTCCACACAGAAGGCGCTCCAGCCGAGAATCGAATGGGAGAACCTCTTGCTGTAGTTAGAAGAGGGCGGTACTATCAAATTGGATGAATGCTCACGTCCCCACTGTATAAAGGAAAGAACGCATTCCATCTACCTCTTATGCAAATTGCTCTGAACAAGGACTAAAAAATCTAAATATTAAATATTCTAATTTTGAGAAAATACAGTAGGAAAATCCTGCACTCAGGGAAGCTATAACGAATATTCATGCAGTTGATAGGTTGATGACCATCCCCTATTATTCCATATCATATTTGAGCTATTCCATGGCCTCTCATATTGAGAGACAAAGGAGGTGACTGAATAGTAAGACAGCTATTGACAGCTCAACTGTTTAGACATCTTGTGGTAAAGTTACTTCAGTCACCTAGTGCAAAGATATTTGGTTATAGACAACAAACTATGGAAAGAGTGTTAGCCAGGCATTTTCTCAGCATATGAAAAATGTAGCTCTGTTCCTGCTCTACCTTTAAGAGAAGAGCTCCAAACTCTGGCTTTATGAGGTCTTCAGTCCCACTTCTTATTATCACCTTTGAGTGGGTAACCATGATAGCTACGGACACTGTTGGACTACTGCTTAAAACCAGTAAAGGGCACAAACATATGTTGGTGACTCTGTCTCATACCACAAATTTCCTAGAAGCTATTCTTATGTGGAATGTAACTGCTAAAGCTATTGTTAATGCCCTAGAAGAGATGTATCCCAGACCAAGAAGTATCACGCCAAAAAGGATGAGCTTGTTGAATGGTTTAATAAGACACTGAAATCGATGTTAGGAAAAGTTAAGTGTAAGAAGAACCAGAGACTTCTTTTTACCACATCTTACTATTAGAGAAATTCCCCAGTTCAGAAGTGGCTTTAACTCATTTGCACTATTATATGGAAGACAGACAGGAGGATTTCCGGATATAGTCAAAGAACTTTGGGAAGAAGAAACTGATCCCTTTAAGAGTGTTTTTGCCCATGTTTCAGAGTTACACAAAAGAATGGCCACTACATTACATAATGTTAGAACAAGTTCATCTGGTTCAGCAGTATAGTTACAAGGGAAATGCTTAGATGAGAAATTTTCAGCCAGGGTGAAAATCATTAGTAATATTTCCTGTGGTAGAGAATAAATTCCTGGTTGGGTAAGTGGCACAAGCCATATGAAGGGCTTGAGTAAATTATCGAAGAAAACAGCCACAAAGATGTTAACTTGAGCAAATATAGCACATTAATGTCTTAAAGCCATGAAATAACATTTATTACTCAGTATGGCAAAGGACATAATAGACATCAGCTATTCATAACATGAATCACAAAAGAAGGATAAGAATTCTAAACCTGACATGCACAGATGAAACATTATCAATCTATCAGAGAGGTGCAGGAATTCCTTCAGCAAAAGGAGGTATTTTCTATTTTACCTGGCTGGATTAACCTGGCTTGTTATGAGAATGTTATAATCCCCAGGAGATAAGTTAAGCTTAACCCTTTTGAAGTCCCTGAAGCCCAGAGAGAAGCAGAATGTCTGTATATAAAGATAATGTTACATCTTGGGATGACTGAAGAATCACACAATGCCTGGAGTAGCTCAATTGTTCCTGTGCTGAAACTTTGTGTTAGTATATGTCTGCAATGATTTTGCCAGATGAATAACATTTTAAAGAAACAGATGTTTACCCACTGCCAAGGGTACAAAACTGTTGGAAGAGCTAGAGGAAAGCCTGGTATCTAACCCCACTTGATCTTACAGAAAGGTATCGTCAAATTTCCTTATCTTTGCAGTACAGCAAAAGTACATAATTTTCTACCCAAGATACCCTTTTCCAATATGAGGTCATACCATCCATCTTACATTGGAATAAGCCATAGTTTAGTGACATATGGATGAAATTCTTGAGAGCACATGGCTGCTATACTGTGGCATATTTGGATGATGTAGTCATCTTTAATAAAGACTGAAACAGTCATTTGTCTAAGATATAAATGGCGTTGGAGGCCTTATGACAAGCAGGCTTGACAGTTAATCCCTTCAAAATGTAAAACAGAAATGTATGAAACTAATTATTTGGGATTTTTCATTGAGTGGGGTGTTGTAAAGCCACAAATGGAAAAAGTGGAAGCTGGCCACAACTAGTTTGTAAGAAGCAGGTTTGAGTCGTTCCAAAACTGGTAGGCTACTACCATGAAATTATATCTAATTTTGCAGAGGCAGCTTATCCTTTGCTGGAATTAGCAGGGGGGGGGGACTTCTCATAGAATCAAGTGGGCTCCTGACACTGAAGCAGCCTTTATAAACCTGAAGACAGCATTGTATTCCCCCTGTATTTCTATACTTCTAATGCTTTTATTTATACATTTTAGATTACTGCTCATTTAACTACAATTACATGAATTATGTGAGCCAGTT
Organism: Protopterus annectens; assembly: GCF_019279795.1. Taxonomy (NCBI): domain Eukaryota; kingdom Metazoa; phylum Chordata; order Ceratodontiformes; family Protopteridae; genus Protopterus; species Protopterus annectens. The sequence continues at coordinate 1,635,251,797 of NC_056733.1, forward strand.
GTTTACTTTCACTGGGATTTTCCATTTCTGCCACCATAGTGCAACCACAGAATTTTTCTGTACTATTTAGAGTGGAGTGTGGGGAGCATCCCCACTACAACAAAAATTTGTTTGTGTTTTTTTAATGTTTTTTTTTTTAATTATACTTTTTGGAAAGATTGCAACTCATTCTCTTGTAACTTAGCCAAACATTGGGAAAACCTCCATAATATCCTTTCTCACACATAATTTTCTAAGCCTTTTGTTGTGTGTACTCATCTATTTGCATCTGGCCTAGGTGTTAACCAATCCCAGGAATAATAGGGGAAACAATGCACCATTTAATTCATCACATGCCCCGAGCGACTAGATGCACTGACAATGACAAAGAGTGTTTGGTGATTTAGTGAGCACATACCTCTCTTGGACATATTTTTTAGTATGCCCCTTTGCATTAGTGATTTATCAGGCCCCTCTCTGGTGGTTGCCACAACACAGAAATAATCATAAATGTTGACATGAGAGACATTGGCACTTCACACTTTTAAAGTTAAAATCCTGCATCATCCAGGTTATGTACACAGTAATGTAAACAGTAACTCTTAGATATATAGCCTGTCATCAGGTTAAGCAACTCCATGTGTCTGCCCTGGAGGAGGGGTGCATCATAGTCAATGACTGGACTGTAGCTGGAATATACTTTAGTAGTTTTGCCTTAAGTTAGCATGGACTGAGTTCCCTAAATGACTGCTGGAACAGAAAGGGTTAATTTCCTCCAGAAGAAAAGGCAGGATAGAGCTATATTTACAGACACTAAAGTAGGGTGGAGCTGTAGTAAGAGAGAAATTTAAAAATCCTACACTTGAAATGATTGACTTTGAAAAGCTGTCATCTCCTTCTGTGGAAAAGGAGAAGAGAAAACTACAGTAGGCCAGACTTTTCACCATAGAAACTGGTAGTGTTATTTTCTGAGGAAACATCTGAATATAAGATTAGCTGGAGTATATCTCTTGTGGTATTGTTAACTTGTTACTTGTGAGACAGATAGGAGAAAGGTCCCTGTCTGCTGTTAATTTAAAATCTGTTCTTATACCTACTGCATATTGGAAAAATGTTTTCATCTGTCTTGAAAAAAATGACTGAACCCTTTAAAAACTGAGGAGAATGATTTTTTGAAAGCATGTGTTTGAAGAAGGTCATAGTTGACTGCATTAAAATGATTTTGACAAACAAGTTTTTTTTTTAATGTTTGCTCATACTATTTATCCACTGAATTTTACAACTGTGACACGATACTGACAGCACTGAATAGGAATGCGCTCATTGAACTGGTTCCATTAAACCGTTTTTGTATGCTGATTAACTTTTGAGTAAAATTTATCATTTTGTTACTGTTTTTATACAGCTGTCTGATACAACATAGCAATAGCGTTATCACCAGCTCCTTTTAAGAAATGTGTTGTTAGATTTGTATCATGCAAATCCAATCTATTATTGGATTTGTAAGATGTTGCAATTCATTCTTTGCTTGATGTTGAATTCAGGCTTTGAGTTTACCAACATTTTTTTATTCTCTGTCCTTGGAGATGTTTTCAGCTTTTCAACAGATGCCTCCCAGTTTGTTTTTCTTTGGAGTCTCATCTTTACACTTGGAACAGCTTGCTGACTTTTGATTGAAGAGTTTTGGTCTATCAGCTTTATGGCTGTTCATCCATCATTTTGTTAAAGAGGCTCTGTTTTTTTTTTTTTTTTTTTTTTTTTTTTTATCTGCATCAGGTATGCCTGAACTTTGCTAGCTGATTTGGCACAGAATAATCAGCTAGCTTTGGTATCTGCAAATGAACTTATACTTGATTTTGAATTTAACAACTGGAGACATTCAGTTTATTATCAATTTTTGAAGTTAATTTGTTAATAGTCTCCTTATATTAACAGCACTTTAGCTAATCAGGTCTGATTTTTAAGTTAACTAGGGTCGTGGGAAGGGGTGGCTGGTCTGAGTAAAACTTTAAGGGGCTACGATCAGCAGTTGCTTATGGGGTGTGAGTTCAGCATTCAAGAATTTGCAGGTGATATTGTAGCCTATTGCTATCTTGACAGCTTCTATCAAGGAGAGAAGAGTGGCACAGATAATAATGATTCCAGACTTCAGTATACATTATTAGAGAATGCAGTAGCCATCATAAAAGACTCAAAGATCCATGGAATGCTAAAGTAAACATGCGATCTGCATTTTGCCTTTTATCAATCCAACCTCATGATTGCCACATACTACACATAGAATTTATGGGCAATTACTTTTTTGACACAGCCATGCCAGTGGAATACTCGGTAGCCTGGTCAGTGTTCAGTTCTTTCAGTAAATGCCTTCACTGGTGCTGGAAACAGTTGTATCCCACTTTGCTCAGAATCCAATGCATGGATGACTTTTTAATCAAAGGAGATAAGGAAACCCAAACTTTTGGAAGGTCTCTAGGCATTAATCAAGGTTTGCAAAATACTTTAGGTTTCACTTTAAGGATAAGAGAGAAGGACCATTAAATGTTTTAACATTCCTGAGCATTGAGGTAGACAATACACAAAGCTGTTTTTCAGTTACCAAAAGAAAAGATCAATAAGGTTTCCTTGGCTGTTCATTTTTCTTTTTGATTTCAAGAAGGGCCACCATCAGAGACGTCAAGTTGTTAGTTTTCACAACTTTGCATATTAAGCTATAGCACCTGGTTGAACCAGATGTGTAGTAGTCCTTTTATGTTGATGTTTCAAGAAAAAACACAGAGTCAGGATCAATAGTAAAGCCAAGGAAGATCTTAGATCTTGGACTTGCCTCCTATTAGACTACAATGGCACCTAATTTTCATAGGATAATTTGGTAACAAATGAAAACCAACAATTGTTCATGGATGCTTCTGGCAACTTTAGCATGGGTGGCTACTTCAATGGACACTGTTTTTTTAGAAACATGGCCAAAAAATGGTCTCAGTCCAGGAGGAGAGACACCAACCCTTATATGCAAAATCAGCTTATAATCAAATGTGTTATATACATATCACACAATCAAGAAGGTTTGGAAGTTCTTACCCAAACATCTTCCAAAAATGTCTGGGTTAACTCCATTTTAAGGCTTTGGGTACTCATTTCTTTAAATATCAACATGTCCTTCACAGCAGTACACATTATCAGAACTAAGAATAAACTAGGTGATGCACTTTATCAATTACAGGTTCATCACATCAAAAGGCTAGCTCCTTAATCAGACCCATTCCTCACTCTGATTCCAGAAAGAATTTGGTTGATTAGGGAAGGATAACTACTTCTTGTTTTTGGAAATCCTGGTCCAATAGCACCAAGAAATCATACACCCCATCCATTAGACAAATTGATAATTTTTTCCACAGCTTGAAGATGGAAGATTGGCATTGATTTTATAAAATTATTTTACATTTTTTCCCATAACTGCAGTTTAAGGGTTACAGTCAGAATCCACTTGTCAACCTTAAGCCTATTTGACAGAATCTTTAAAGTTCCTGATGCTACTAACTGTACACCAGCCAGAGTATTTAAAGAATGGGTCACTTTTAGGAGCTGAAAATACCATAGAAAGTGTCTCATAGGTGTAGCATTTCTGAAATCTCTTCTTTAGAACTTGCATGCTCTATCTGACTCACACTACAATTATTGCCTCTGGACCACATTGTTCTCACATTTATACTTTGGAGCCTTCTGAGTCAGAGAATCGATTAGCAATATCAAATGCTCAGACACTATTTTCACTAAGGAGTTGGTCCTAGTCTGGATTAAAACATGGAATGGACACAAACCAAACTAAAATATAAAGTCTGGCAAAAGGAATACGGACAGCCTCAGTTTCCTCCTTAAGTAACAGAAATCTTTTAAAGAATGTCTCAGTTTAGAAAGGACTCTGCCTTTAGTCTGCTGTACTTCCTGAAATCCAGAGTCCCCTAAACCCTAGTCTGGATTACCAGATTCAAAACAGACCAAATAGGCAATGGACATCAGGTCACCATACAGAGAAATGGGGACCCCCCATACATGTCCTGTTTCATGGAGGGGAATACTTAAGGAACTAACCCTTTACCCAAGCACCAACAACCTGATATTTATTAATAGTGATGGTCACATAATTTCTATCACTAAACTTTGAAACCATGTTACAACAAGATAGTCTTCCGAATGCTAAGAGCAGCTCAACTACTGCAGATAGATCCAAATAAAAATGAAGAGCTGTTGCTACAGACTGAAGTTTAATGAAATACTAATTAAAACTGAATACTTAAAACAAATGAGAGACATTAAACACTAGTTTAAGCAGGATAAGTGCTTTTCGTCCATGACCTTCCTCAGATCCCGATGTAATAAGGTATGTTCATTCAATTAAAATAATGCAATCTACCAATCAAACATCATCTATGAAGCCTCTGCCCCATCAATATGGGCTTGAGAGGAATCAGCCCATTTAGTCCTGGCAGTTTATTAGATTGTAAATCAGCTATCCATTTAGTCTCCAATATTTCAGTCCTATTCTGTAGATCACCACTTCTGACAGTATCACAAACTACTTCCAGGACTGAAAGTAAAAAAACTATGTCCATCATTTTTCTGTATATGTTGATATAAGGCATTAGAGACATTCTTGCTTCATATGTCTCAATGTGACAAAGAATCCTTTCCTTAAGATGTCTATTTGTTTTCCCCACATAGAACTCTGAAGAATGGTTACAAGCTGCTACATAAACAACATTCATAGTATTGCAGTCTGCATACTTCCTTAGTCTATACATTCTATTAGTAGTGGGGTATCTAAAAATATTATTCTTATTGATAAGAAGCTAATACTAGCTAATACTTTACCACCCATCACCACTCCACCATTAAATACCAATAATACTCTAACTCCAACCTTTCATATTCAACCTGTACCCACATGCCTCATTTGCAACCTCCTTCAAAAACGTAAACCATGCTCCCCTTCTGCTGACTGTCTTCCAGCAGAATTCCTGCAAATTGCAGCTAAAGAAATTGCCTATCCCATCTCTATCCTTATAAATAGAACAATTTTAGAAAGCAAAATCCCTTCCATATGGAAAGTTTCTCACATCATCCCTCTACACAAAGCTGGATCATCTACCGAGCTCTCCAACTTTTGGCCTATCGCCTTACTCTCTCCAATAGCTAAAATAATGGAAAAGTGTGTACACAAACAACTACTTGCCCACCTTCTCCATAACAATTTACTTGCCGACTGCCAGCATAGTTTTAGGCCATTCCATAGCACAACAACTGCCCTGCTATCATTTTCTGACTCCATAAACAAAAATCGTAACAATAATACTTTCTCCTCTGCACTGTTTATTGACCTCTCAAAAGCCTTCGATATGGTGAACCATAACATACTTATTGACATACTAAAAGCCCAATCACTCGACACACAAGCACTACATTGGTTTAAATCCTATCTTGAAAACAGACAGCAAGCAGTACTTTGGGATAATCATCTTTCTACTTCCCTCCCTGTAAACATTGGAGTACCAGAAGGCTCTATAATAGGACCCCTTCTCTTTTCATTGTTTATTAATGATCTACATACCAAAATTCCTCAAGCCACCTACATACAATATGCAGATGACTCAACTTTAATTTGTTCAGCAAAGTCCATAACCTCTCTCCAGTCCCTCACTCAAACAATATTTAACAGTGTTGAAAATTGGTTTATGCAACACTGTCTCCTTTTAAACCCCAAAAAAACAAAATTATTGCTATTTGCTCCTACTCATAAGTCACCTCATCCACACTTCACAGTAACCTCTAACAATGGAATTAACATATCCCCTGACACTACAACCAGTCTACTTGGAGTAACAATTGATAACAACCTTAGCTATGATGACCATATTAATGCTACAATAAAGTCTGTCAACAAAAAAATAGGCACCCTTTACAGAATCAAACCCTTCCTTACCCCTTCAGCCAGAATCACTATTGCCCAGACTCACCTGATCTCTACTCTTTTCTATGCTTCTGCGATATATACCAACCTATCTAGAAACAACCTCACCAAACTTTCTACTAGTTATAATAACATAGCCAGATTTGCCACTGGCACCCCTTTCAGAACTTACCACTGTCACAACCTCAAACAACTGGGATGGTTAGAACTGCAGAAACTACTACTTTGTCAACAACTTGTTATCACCCAGAAGATCCTTTATCACCCTAATAATACCCCAATCCTTACTAATCTGATTACCCCCTACAAAAATCTTGCAACTCTACGGTCAGCTAACAAAATTCTAGTCTCCAGTATTAAATCTAACAACAAACCTGGGGACTCACTTTTCGCCAACACAGTAGGAAAAAGCTGGAACCAGCTTCCTAGTGAACTTTCATCTCTTGCTTCCACTCATCTCTTTAAAAAGCATCTTAAAGAATATCTTAAAACTCACTGGCTTTGTCCCTGCTCTAACCCTGACTGATATACCCTGACTGTTATCTCTTTCCCCTTTTTGCTCTCCTTACACTTCTATACTCCAGTGTTCTATGTCACATACCTGTAAAAAAAAAAAAATAAAAAAATATATATAATATATATATATATATATATATATATATATATATATATATATATAAGAAATTTTTACAACTCAATATTTTTTTTTCTTTTTTTGATTGCTCTCTCTCAAATTATTGCTCTCAGTATTTGATCTTAGTGTTAACCTGTATAACTTATGTCAACCTCAATGTAACAATGTCCTGTAATTTATTTTGACTATTACTGTATATTGTAATCTTTGCACTGCTTATGCTTGGAGCTTTTCTCCCTGGGCCTCTACTGAAAATGGACATATATCCAGTTAGACTAGCCCGGTCAACAAATATAAAATAAAATAAATAAAATAAATGGACATGCTTTCCATCCTTTACATGAAAAAGTTCCTTCCTTAAAGGGCAAATAATTGGACTCCTTTGTGTTTTTATAACATAGAAGTCTCTTTAAATTCAGTTTATTCTTAAAAGCAAATCTTGGAGTCTCTCCCGTAATATTCTTAAGCTCGTCATCCACAGTTAGTAGTTTCCATTTCCTTTTTATTATTTCACACACCTGTGGCATATCATTTTACGATATGCGACAGAGTATAGCTGGAGTTTTTTAAGGCAGTCAGCGTAGGGCATCTGCTTTAGGCCTGTGATTCTTTTAGTGAGGTATTTCTGTGGCCTTTCCAGTTGTTGCAGATGTCTTGAGAGGTACATACCAAACGGGGCATTGTATTCTATAATGCATCTAATGAGGGATGAGTACAGTGGGACAATGACCTCCTTTTTTCTGGATGAAAAGCCCTTAGTGATGAGGTGTGCCACATAGAAGGATTTCCTGACTGTTGTGGTGATGTGGTTATCAAAGGTGAGACCACTGTCCACCTGTGTCCCTAAGTCTCTTAACAAACTTTTGGTGTTTAGTGTACTGCCACCTATATGGTAATTCACGGATACATGTTTTTTCCCAAAGGGGATAACTATACATTTCTTGGCATTGAGCTTGAGCCAATGGCTCTGGCACCAAGCATCTGTTTCTGTAAGGCCCTTTTGTAGAGTATCCACATCATTTGGGGATTCAATAATGGCTCCCAGTTTGCAGTCATCTGCAAACTTTGTTATCTAGAGTCCTTTAGTGTTGGCCTGTACTTCAAAAAAGTAGATGCCAAACAAGAGCGGTCCCAGGACTGAACCCTGAGGTACTCCACTTGTCACTTGTCTGGAGCTGGATTTGGAGTTGGCTACTTTTACAGTGTGGGTTCTATCAGTAAGCCAGTTAGCAACCCATTGGGTGACGTAGGGATTAATGCCCAACTTAGTAAGTTTATCTATGATTCCAGAGTGGGGGATGGTGTCAAAGGCCTTGGCAAGGTCTAGATAGGCTGTGTGGACCGCCTTACCCTTGTCTATGGCTCTGGAGACTGATTCGAAGAAGTCAATCAAGTTCAGGAGACAAGATCGGCCCTTCACAAACCCAAACTGGGTGAGGTCCAGTGTTTGAAGGTTGCCAATGTCTTTGTTTATATGTTCCATGATAATACACTCCATGGCCTTGCAGATAAGGCTTGTCAGACTGATGGGATGGTAGTTTCCGGGATGCAAGGTGTAAAAAAGCAGAAAGTAAAAAAAGTCTTTGGTGGGATGTCATATTTTGGATTTGATATTTCAGAAATGTCACAGTTTTCTTTTTTTTTCTTTTTTTTTTGTATAACTTTTAACATACTTTTTAACATGTGAAGTAAATAAATATATTTAAGAGAATTTTAATAGCTTTCATTATAAGTGAAGTATATAGATAAACTGACTGTAATGCTTGGACAAGACAGTACATATAATATGATGTTAAGAGAAGAAAATGTGTAATCTACCTTTAAATGTGCTACAGTGTTGAGTGTGGGAATGTTTTCACAACACTTATTCATGCGAACAGTTTGCATTATTCATCCTAACAAGGAACTAACTGCCAATTTTGTTGATATTAAAAGAAGTAGCCCAGTAGACTAGACACAGGATGTTTATTCATCAAATGGAGACTCAGAATGGCTGAGCTGGAGCTTGCCTGAATGACCCTGGAAGCATTTGGTCTGAGATCCCAATTGGAGATAACTTAGGGTTTTAAACTTGAAAGCTACATCTGGTCTTTACAGCTGTGATTGTGACCTAGTTGAGACTTATAACCATGGAGTTGTTTTATAAATCCTTTTCCTGGACTTACTGTAAGAGACTATAAAGCTGACTGATGGAAAATAATCAGAGGTACAGGTACTTTACTGTTAGCCACGTAGACTATTCATTTTTTTTTCATCTGGCTTTTTGAAAAGTAATTCTGTGTGTTATGTTAATCCTGGCTCCAGTCTGTGCTTAGAAATTACACTGGTAATGTATGCAATTGGCAGTTGGTTAACAGATTGCAATTTTCAGATCCTTACAGAATGTTTGGTTCAAATTGCAAACAATAGCCAAGCTAGGTTTTCCCTGCAGCAGTGCAACTGTTGTGTTTCTGCCATCGTTCACTGATAACAACTACCTTAGAGGAGTTGCTACAAAAACACATGTGGAACAAAGGCTGTAGCTAACTAGTTGGTGCAGCTACAAGAACGACTAGTTGTACTAGCCAAAATAAGTGCCATTCCCAAAAACACAGTACCTTTTATGAAGAAACTAACCAGGAAAGATAACCTGGAGTCCTACTTAGTACTTTTTCAGAACAATGCTGCCACAGAGAACTGGGACTGAGCAGAATGAACAAAACTCTTGTCATCCCAGTTGACAGGAGAGGCACTGAAAATGTACATGGTCTTCAAGGAAACTGATTTCATGGACTGAAAATTTCAGGAAAGGACTTCTGGCCAAGACTGGTATTACATGTACCATGCAAGAAATCAATTTTTATGACTAGCTTTTAATTTGAATAAACTGTAAGGGCACAGATACATGATTTAAAACATATTTCAAGGTTTTGGCAATAGCCTCATAACAACAAAGCAAACTGCTATAGTTTTAGCAGTAGACATGTTTAAAATTAGTTGGCTATTGTAAAGGAATAGCAAAAACTCAGATAAGCTACTAACTTTATTAAAATGCTTATTAGTCAGTTGCAATATTTAATACTGAATTGTTTACTTCTAAATCTAAAACTTTAGTAAGAAAATTATTGACTCATGTTAAACAAAAAGCAGCAAGTAATATATTATTTTTTTCGTGTGTGAGATAAGGGGTCAGGTCTATATTAGAACATCGAATGTTTAACAGTTTGAATCACTAAAGGTCGACCCTTAGTGATCAAACTGTTAAAACATCGAACGCTCAAAAAAAAAAAAAAAAAAAAAAAAACTAAATGGTGTAGGCAGGGAGGCAAGCCACCCTGTACCCCCATACCCCCCGCTACTTAAATATAGCAACTCTGAGGCCACACTACATTGAAATAAATGGAAATCTCCCCTTATGGAGATTTCCGTTTACTTCTTCGATATTCTTCAGTTTCGCTATTCTCGTGCCGACTATGTCAGATTCGACATTGTTGGTTTTTGAGAATTCAATATAGACCCTAAGGGGTCACATTGATACGTTCTGTGCTACTAGTCCTAAAGAAAATGCTACTAATAAAAATGAGTGTAAGGCAAAAACTAGAATAATTAAATCTGCATTATATGATTGCTTTACAAGTAAGCTAGTAAAATGCACTGTATTTTTGAAAGGAAGCGGGGTTCAAGCTCTGCTAGTGTCTAGAAGCATGAATACCCTTGTCAGTTGTCCCTGATGAATAAGCATAAAATTAGTAACAGTCAAAAAGTAGAATAACATTCATTCACGGTGACTTAAAAGAATACTCAGTTACACATATTGAATTCAGGCAGTCCTAGGAATACTGTTACATTCTATGGTTTATCTCCTGATTTGACTCACAGTGTAACATTTAAAAAAGTCCTAATTTTGAAGCATTAAAGAAAATGTCAGGGTGGGGTCTATAGACATAGTGTGGCAGGCTGATGCACTTAACAAGAAAGAGTTAGAGCAGTAGCTTGATACACCCATTCTGTAGAAATAAATGCAGGGGATAACATTTGACAGTGGCACTCCTATAGACATTCAGAATCAAAAGCAGGGGAGGAAGTTGGCATGGAAACTACAAAGGGGCTACAATGTTACTGCTATCAGACAGTAAAAAAAGTCTTATTTGATATCAGAAACATTTCCCAATTACAGAGCAAGAGAAGTCAAAAACTGTAATAGATGCCAGTAAAAGAAATGAAGGTGAACCGATAGAGAATCTTGCACATAATTTTCAAGAAGTATTAGCACAGAAAATGAAACTGAAATATAAGTAGTAGGATACCCAAGTGAGGATCCCCAGAACAACATGAATACTAAAATGGGGATAAGTAGGACAATGCAGATTTCTGTGATTATTTCTGCAAATGTCAAGCAGAAAAGTCAGATAAATGCAAGCATAGCAGTGGGTATCTGTAAGCCAGGGAAGATGTCAAACTGATGCAGTGAGAGAACAATATATGATGTAATGAAGGAGAGAATGTGTTATCCATTTGCACAAAGGTAGAAGCAGATCAACCTAAAAGAAAAGAAAAGAAATGGAAAGGAAAGGAAATAAATGGAATGCCTATATTAATATTGGAGAAAGCAAAGCAGAAAATTATTTTTGTGCAGAACTTCTCTTTCTGGTGAAGATATAGAAGAGGCCACAGTATCAGCGTTTTTGGAAGAGAGAAGCTGTATGTCCAACTCAAGGCAAGATCACAAAGATAATAATCATGAGTTACTGGAATTGCAGGTTACTTTCATGCACTTTAAGAAGAATATAGTAGTGCAAGAGGTAACATGACAAAGGTTGTATGGGAAGATAGTAAACAGGATGTTCTCATTATTTCTCATTCTCATTTAGAGTTAAAATGATGCCTTCCTATGTAGAAAGGGAAGACATTCTACATTAGTTACCAGGGCCAAAGTCTTACAGGACACAGTTAATGACGCCAGCCCATAGGTATTTATTGGGAGGTCACCAGTGGATGGGAAATACTAAGGCAAGAGTACCAGGCAGATTTTACTGCCCTAGCATAATGACAGAGAGATTAGCCTTCTGTGCTTGTTGACTATAATTCCAGAAAACTGCACCTTTATTGGCTATAAATGTTCTTTGACTTTAGTAACTGTCATAGTGGTATCATTTGAACATATTTTTATAAGAATTGTGGGGTCACCTGTAAACTGTAGCAACACTTGTAAACCTATTCTAGCCCAAACTCACTAGCACAAAAGTTCCTTGACTTTGTGAATTCAAGCACCCTGCAGCAAATTATCCATACCCTGACAAGAGGAACAAATATTCTAGATCTGGTCCTCACCAACATGTCAAACAGGAGCACTCTTGCAACTGTCAGACCATCATTAGTTAAAACTGGACACAAATCAGTCATCTTCAAACTGACACTAACACCAGAACTCACAAACAGTGAAATCAGACTAAAAAACTTCACCAAGGCAAACCACACCCTCCAAGGTAAAGGTATAAATGCATTCCAAGCCCCACCCCAAGCGGAAAATTTTAACTATCTTGAACCTTGCACTAAAGCCCTGTGCAATCACTTCCATAAGTGTATAAACACGACTGTACCAGATAGAATCAAAACCAGAGCCCCAAGTAAAATCGAGCTGCCATGATGGACTTCCAGCATCAACAAACTCTACAATAAGTGCAAAAAGTTGTTGTCCAAGAAAACAAAGACACAACCAAACAATTGTAAAGCACCCTCCTCAGCCTTAACAGACAAACAAGACAACTTGGCAAATCCTCCAAGAGCTCCTTTGAGAGAAACTTAGCAAGTACTGCCAAGGATAATCATAAAGCCTTTTACAGCTATGTATGTAACCTAAAGGGTATGACCCAAGCATGTGCAGAACTAGTGCCCAACGATATTACATGCACTGACCCCACAGAAATAGCGAACCTGCTAGTGGATAGGTTTGGTGAAATTTTCACTCCCTTATCCCCTCCTAGTTTACAACAAACCCTCCCACAAATATCCTCCCTAACTTACATATCTGAAGAGCAGGTCCTCACAGCCCTGTCCAAAACAAAGAACACGGCCTCTATGGGACCAGATGACATCCCAGGCCGTCTTCTAAACAGGCTAAACCATGAACTAGCATCACCACTAAGTACCCTTTTCAATCATAGCCTAACCACAGGCTTTGCTCCTGTGGAATTTAGAACAGCTACAGTTATTCCCCTCCAAAAATGTGGCCTAGCAACAGACCCCAGAAATTGCAGAACCATAAGCCTGACCAGCCTCATTTGTAAGGCCATGGAACATATCATTATAGACCTCATAAATAAAGACATAGGTGACTTCCAAACCCTGGATCCTACCCAATTCGGCTTTGTGAAGGGCAGATCCTGCCTGTTAAATCTGGTGGATTTCTTTGAAAGTGTGACAAGGCCATTAATGAGGGCATATCTGTGCACACAGCATACCTTGACTTGGCAATGGCTTTTGACACAATCCCATATTCAGGCTTTACTGATAAACTTAGCAAACTGTATGTAAACCCATTCATTGTAAGATGGTTTGCCAACTGGCTCACAAACCAGATACACACTATCAAAGTCGGTGACTCCACATCAGCCAGCAGACCTCTTACTAGTGGGGTATCACAGGGGTCAATGCTGGGCACCCTACTGTTTGGTATATACTTCTCAGAAGTTCAAGTCAAAAGTAAAGGGTTGTAGCTGACCGAGTTTGCAGACGACTGCAAACTAGGTGTAATCATTGAATCCCCAAACGATGCCAGTATACTCCAGGATGGTCTCACACAGACCAACGACTGGTGTATTAGCCACAGTCTCAAACTGAATGCAAAGAAATGCATCATCATTCCCTTTTGCACAAAAAATTTCCCTTCACACTATCAAATCAACAATTCCCAAAGTACCCATGAAGTAGTAAGGAACGTGGGATCATAGGTTGACCACGACCTTAACTTTGACCACCATGTGTCTACTGTTGTAAAAAAAGCTTTCCATGTAGCTCACTTGATTAATAAAGGCATCACCTTGAGGGCAAAAGAAGTTATAGCCCCCCTATACTTGGCATTTATCCGGCCCATAATTGAGCATAATGCCCCATTTGGTATGTACGGTACTAAGCACCTGCAGCAATTAGAGATACCTCAGAGGTTTCTAACAAAGAAGATCAAGGGCCTCCAGCATGTGCCTTACATGGACTGACTAAAGTCCCTGTTACTATATTCTGTATCATATAGACTCCTTAGGGGAGACTTATGCCTGGCCTACAGTGCAACACTAGACCCAAACCTAATGAACTTAATGTATATCCATAAATCAAATGAGCCTAGGGCTAACCATGCCAGGGACTTAAATATGGTCTGTGACTTAAATAGGACATGCTGGAGGGACAGATTTATCTCCCAGTGACTGCTACATCTTTAGAACAGGCTACCAATTCATGTGAAACACAGCACCTCTATACTGTTCAAGTGGAACCTGGACGAGTGAATGGGGCACCTTAAATTCTTACCATGGATAGTGCCCACAACCCTCCTAGACATGGGCAGTCAGAACTAAATGCAGTCTTGGGTATTGACTAGTACTTCTATAATATTACATTGGGTTGAAACGGCTAGGCTTAAAATGACCTCCAGGTCGATAGCTTAATAATCCGCTATGATCCTATGCATCAGTATCATACTGCCCATAGAAGACTCTACCACAAAATTTACAGCAGTGCCATTATGCAAATTGTATGTTAGGATTACTGCCAGAGAACTGGTACTGTTATTCTCAACAGTGGGTATCCCTAAAAATATATTTTGAGACCAAGGCACTACCTTTAATTCAAGGGTACTTTATTAGTTATGCCAGTGTTTAAGAGTCATACAACTGAAGACATCAGTCTAGCATATGTAAATTGATGGATTAGTAGAGAGATTTAATAAAACACTGATGTCTATGTTAAGATACATTTTGATGCAGATGATAAAAACTAGGTCAAAAAATACGTCACAAGCTTCAACTGTGTTCATTCCCATTTTAAACCAAATAAAGCTTATAAATGTACTCCAGGTGTGTATGCTAAACTGAAAAAGGTGACTGGAAAGTTGTGGTCAATAAGAGAGCAACTAACTCAAAAAAACAAAAACAAAAAAAAAACAACTTTAATGCACAGTCAGCATGTACTTCCATCGCTTTCATTTAAAAGACTAAGATAAAAGTGGATATTGACTGTATATTAAAGGTAGTTGGTCCTTTCGTTTTTGGTGGAGATACACAATTTGAACCTTTTTGGCAGACGTAAGACAGCTGTTTGACATTACTAAGCTAACTTGGGAAGAAGAATATGGAGCATTTAAAACTGTAACAGCACATTATGATAGTTTACAAGACTGAAAAAAGCTGGTAATGCCTGTAGTAATAGAGCACATTCAGGCAACCCAGGAAATGCATCAGGTTTACAATATGAACTTCTAACTTAGAGGAGTACATAACCCAGGAGATCAGATTCTAGTGATAGTAAACCTACTGAAAGCATGTTTCTGGTCAAATTGCAGAGACCATTGAAGGTATTGAAAGACAAAATGCATTGTACTCTAAGGTTAGAGAGATGGGAAAAAAGAAATGTAGAACGAATCAGTGAATCTATCAGAATATACAGATACCATGGAAGAAATGAAAGGATTCTGCAGGGAGATTAAAAGGTGAATTTCATACAGGAGAGAATTACTCCTTGTTTTTGTGCTCAAGAAATAGAGTGTTTTCAGAAATGCCTAGGAGAGCTAAACTGATAACACATAACATAGCTCATACCTCTCAACTGTACAGATTTTTGCAGAATGTCCAGATTTTTGCCTCATATTTTTGGTCCAGTTTTCATAAAATTGTGGTTTTCTGGCAAATTAGTGGCAAATCATTAAAGACTAAAGTTAGAAAATAATGACAGACATTTGAGTTTAAGACTTCATACCCTTCAGAAAATTCATGTTAATGCAAAACTTGTTATTCTATCAACTTTCTAAGTTTGTGAGAGCAATATTTAAAAATTGTCTGTATTTTTGGACATTTGTCTCACTTTTATTTATGACTTTGTCCAGATTTCTTGCTCTAAGAGGTTGAGAGGTCTGTAGCCAATATCTACAGTGAAGATTAGACTAAAATCTTGTGAAATGCAATTGTCACAGAAACAACTAGTAATAGAAGAGGTTCAAAAGATGCTTAAAATAAGTCTAATAAAAGACTGAGTCACACACTGAGTGCAGCAGTGTAATAGTACTAGTTTCTATACTGACAGAAGAATCAGATTTTGTAATGACTTTACAGAACTGAATAGCATATCGAAGGTTGATAGCTGTTCCATGCTAGAACTGATTAATACTTCGGTAGTATTCTCTTTCACTTATATGAGAAGCCACATTTTCTATCTTGGAATGATGATTGAGAGCTCAGCCATGTCACTGGCATACCAGTGACAAAAGGAAGAAAAAAATTAAACAAAGAGATAATTTATTTAATTATTTATTTATTTTAGTTTATTTTACATTTGTTTACTGGGAAAGTCCCACTGGACATAGGTCCTTTTCAACGGAGGCCTGGGGAGAAAAGCTCCAGTATTAAAAATTTACAAATATGAAAATACAAATACATATACAAAGAACAGAAATATATAAACAAGTAAGAAAGAAGCAGTAAAATACAATACATTTTCAACATATATGGGAGAAACAGTGAATAAATTTAGAGAGATTCACAAAAGTCTGTTACATGGATTACTTTGATAGTAAAAATGAATTATAAAAAAGAATAAGCTCTATAGTTAGAAGCAATTCACATGTACATTCAAAAAGAGTGCATCGATCACAGTGAAAAATAAAGTTTAGAGATGCAAAATAACAATTTACTTATAGGTGTTGTTTGATTCAATGAGAGTTTTGTTTTACATTATTTCAAGGGATATTAAGGAAGTAGAGAGAGTAAAGGGGGTCTAGCCAGGAGTGTTACAAGGACATAATGTTTGAAAACCTTGGAAACAGGATCCAGCTAACTGAACCCTTTTCCAAAATGTTTTTTTTTTCTTAGAAAACCAACAAGAATAGAAACAAGCAGTGCTAAATCACTGTACTCAAGACAAAAATAGACAAATTTTCCTCAAAAAAAGAGCATTCATCTGGTGAGAAATAAAGCAACTTGCAAAAAATCACAGATCGTCTGCCTTCAATATGAATAAACAACAAAAATAGCAATAACAATTTGACAAATGACTTCAAAAATCTTCCTTTCCACTATAAAAGATTTTACAGACTCTTCCCCTCTCCTCCTACTTAATCTACAAGCAATAATATCTCTACACCCACACAACTTTATCCACTAGCAAGCAATGCTGCTCACTCATTTTACTGCCATTTTCACCCAAGGAAACTCAATCACTTCTTTTAAACTAAAGAATTCTGGCAGCAAAGTTAACTAAATACATCCCACTTTCTCTGGGCTGACAGCTGAAAAAAACTCAAAATCACTTAAATATATTTTATTTATTTAGTTTACATTTGTTTAAGAGTGAAGTCCGAATGGGCCAGAAAGTGCCCATTTTCAGCAGAGGCCCGCGGAGAAAATCTCCACAATCACAATCTTTCAAAAATCAGCTACAGATATTTTAAATCACAAAGTATTATATTACACTACAAAATACAGAGGTGAAAAAATGTAATGAGAAAAACATAGAACATATGTTTCATAGTAGAGTGTATTGACAAACAATAATATTAGTTGGAGAAAATATCTGAGGAAAAACACATTAGTCGTATTATTTGTTAACTAGATTAGTATGCGCTAAATGAGACCTGAGACAATTCTAATAAGAAATTTAAAGAGGTATTAGAGATTACATGATTAGAGACAATGAGGGGGAACTGCAGAATATCTTAGTGTGAGAGATGGTGTTTATATTATAGTTATAGATGGAAGAAGGATGGAGAGAAAAGGAAATTTTAAGAGTGCAGGGCAGGATGTCTTCAGGTAGCTTAGGTAATTAGGGAGGAAAGAGAAAAAGAGAAAGAGGTAGAGGAAAGGTCTGCAAAGATGAACTTGATAATTTAAGGGAGTGAGTAAAACAAAAGAAAGGAGTGGAGTAGGAGGTTGTAAGGTGTGGTTGAGGGGTGAGTTAAGTATAGTGAGTAAGTTCAGCCATGATTTGCATAGGAGAAGGTTCATGATTTTGTAAAATATTCTTTCAGGGAGCATTTAAAGGTAGTTAGGTTAGAAGGAGTTCTGGTGATTGGAGGTAAGAAGTTCCATTTTTTTGCTACTGAGTATGAGTATAGGCTTTGTCCAGGGGATTTATTTGTTTATTTATGGCGAGCAGTTGTTTGTCTTCTGATCTGAGAGTTCTTTTAGGGAACAGTATTGTTGATTAAAGGGCTAAGAGTTTGGGAGGCTAATGGCTTGTTTATGATTTTATGTATTGGTATAAACTGAATGTAGGTGGGGTGGAGGGGAAGGTCCGGCCAGCTAAGGGTATGCAGATATTTACAGTGATGGGTAAAGGATGATGAATTTGTAGCAAACTTAGCAATTATTTTGTAGCAGCTTTCAAGTTTGTTTTTATGGAGGATTGTAGATTAGTCAGAATTGGTGCTACATAGAGTAGTGCAGAAAGTAGGTTTCTCCTACAGTGATTTTTGTGGGTGTGCTCAAAAAATGTTTATTACTGTGTATCATGCCAAGTTTCTTATGGATTTTCTTGATATTGCTTTGGATGTGGAGATCAAACTTAAGATTATCATCTGTTATGACTCTTAATAGTTTGGTATGGTGGACTAATTCAATTTTAGTGCCATTTGCTGACAAGATTTTGAAAGATACTTAGTTAGGGGTCTGAGTATCTTGGGTAAAGAGGAGGAGTTTGTTGTTTGGGGGGTTGAGTAACAGTTGTGCTCTTGTAAGCCTGGTTTCAATGGACAAGACAGCTTGCTGAGCGATTTCTTAGAATGAGTTAAGGTGCTTGAAGAGCAGATGAAGGTAGAGTCAACTGCATATTGAATCAAGGTGCCTTCACAAGAAGATGAATGTAGGTTACTGATAAAAATATTGAATAGTAGACGGACAAGAATGGATCCATGTAGGTCTCCTGTAGAAGTGCGAAGGTTGGCAGAAATGGATCCTTGCCATTTTACAGTACATTGCCTGTTGGCAAGATAGCTAGATAACCATTGAGTAGATGAAAAAGACAGACCCAAGGTGGAATGTTGATTGAGAAGTTTAGTGAGAGAGACCATATCAATGGCTTTTGACAGATCTAAAAATACTGTAGATACAAGTTTATTACAATTGCAGCTTTACTGACAGTGTTTATAAATGACAGTAATGAAGTGGTTGTGCTGTGGTCTGGCCAAAATCCATGCTGCACATGGGTGATAGTGGAGAAATTGTTGTGGTATACATCATAGTATGGCTATGGGACAGAAATTTGTAATGTCAGCGGAATTACCTCCTATATGTAAGGTGATAATATGTGCCGTTTTCCATAAGTTAGAGACACAGGATTCTGCTATTAATCTATTAATAAGAATGCCGATTGGGTATGCTATTGCATCGGTAGCTATATTTTAGGCATTCCAGGGGAAGGTTGTTAGCTGAGGAGGAACAAGGTTTTAGTTTATGCAAGAGCTTTTTTATGAGAGTTATAGAAACTGCTTAAATGGTAAAGTGTGCAGAGTTTTGTGTGTGTGTGTGTGTGTGTGTGTGTGTGTGTGTGTGTGTGTGTGTGTGTGTGTGTGTGTGTATCAGATAGTTTGCAGTTAAGTGTGTTTTGTTAAAGAGATGTGCTAGGGTCTAAGATATGGGACGTTAGCTAGGTGGAAGGGGTGTGTTAGGTGATTTTGAGGTTAATTTGGCTATGCATTCTATGAAGTATGTCTTGAAACAGGTAGCTATTTGAAGAGGGGTGATATCTAGGTATGAGCTGGGATCCTGTTTTGTACCTGGGCTGATGAGGGAGGATATAGAGGACCAGAACTCTTTCAAGTCAAAGTCAAAGTAAACTTTATTGTCATTTAGGACTACACATGTGTAGATTAAACAAAATTATGAGTATCAGCTCACCATGACAGTATAGATGAAGCATAGGATACAACAAATACAACAATAAGACATATTAAGTAAGGGAATTAGTGACTAATGACTATGCCCCAAGAACATAAGAAAAAAAAAGCTAACCCATGTAGTCATATACATATAAATACTGTACAAAAGCAACATGAGAAGTAAGGTTAGTTATTGCACATGAACTAAAATGGTCAATCTTTATGTATGTTACATAAAGCAGGTAACAGGCAATTGCACTTGAGTGTAAATATATAACTAAGTAAATAAATAAAATATTGCACATACCAAACAAGGCACTGTTACCAAGTTAGTTTGTGGTGGAGTCACTAGGGCTGGTGTCCGAGTTAATAAGTCTCATCACCATTGGGTAGAAGCTGTTAATGAATCTGGAGGTCCTACAGCAAATACTGCAGTACCTCCTGCCAGATGACAGTTGAGTGAACCAGCCATGTGCAGCGTATGAGGAGTCGTTAAGTATTTTGTGGGCTTTTTTGAAGGTCCTTGCTGTGAATAGCTCTTGGAGTGATAATAGACTGGTGCCCATGATTGTCTCAGCAAATCTCACCACTCTCTTTAGCTTCTTTTTTCAGCTACTGTACAGTTCTCAAACCAAACAGTGAAGTTACAGATGAGAGTGCTCTCAATAGCTCCTCTGTAGAAGGTGGAAAGAGAGCAGTAAGTGGGAGCTTTTCTCTTTTGAGCCTTCTCAGAAAGTGGAGACATTGATGGGCCTTTTTGACCAACTGACGAGTATTCATAGTCCAAAAGAGATCCTCTGAAATGTACACACTTTGAATTTTTGTAGTTTTAACCCTTGTCACCTCTTCACTGTTTATCTTGAGCGATGAGTGGGCAATTGGCCTTTTCTTGAAGTCAATGATGATTTCCTTTGTTTTATTGATATTGATATTCAGGTCTAGTTTGTTTCGCACACACCAATCAATCAGAGAGTTGACCTCATCTTTATACACTTTTTCATCCTCTCCTCTGATGAGGCCATTGACCATGGTGTCATCTGCAAACTTGATGATATGATTGGAGTTGTGGTTTGTAGAACAGTCATGGGTAAGGATGGTGAACAGCAGCTGGCTGAGTACACATCCTTGAGGAACACCGGTGTTGAGAATTATGCACCCCAAGGTGTTATTTCATCCACATGTCCTCTGCGGTCTGTTGATCATGAAGTCTAGGATCCACTTACAGAGATGCTTGTTATTTCCAAGGCTAACTAGCTTATCATTAAGTTGCATTGGAACCACAGTATAAAATGCTGAACTGAAGTCTGTGAACAACAGTCTGACATAGTTATTCTTTTCCTCTAAATGGTCAAGTGAAAGATGCAATGCCACAGATATGGAATCAGCAGTGGACCTGTTTGCCCAATAAGCGAATTGCAGAGGATCAAAGGTTGATGGTAGAATTGCTGAGGTGCTTTTTAGCAAGCCTCTCAAAACATTTCATGACGTTAGAAGTTAAAACAACCAGTCTGTAGTAATTCAAGCAAGTGGTATTGGCTTGTTTCGGAAGAGAGATGATATTTGTTACTTTGAAGCAAGACGGTACTTTTTCTTGATCAAGGAGGGTGTTAAAAATATCTGTCATAACTAAGCATAGTTGATCTGCACATCCTTTTAGTACTTTTCCCAGTATATTGTCTAGGCCAGCAGCCTTCCTGGGTTTTGCTTTCTTTTGCTGACCTCTTACTTCCTCGGAGTTAAGGCTGAGCACCTCGTCATTCTGGTCAGTGGGTAACCTAGTTGCAGGCAAGTTATTTTTCTCTTCGAATTTACCAAAAAAGGAGTTCAGCATGTCCAGGAATTCAGTGCATTCATTCTTTGCACTGAGCTGTCCTGGTTTTATAATCAATAATCTGTTGTATCCCTTGCCAAAGACTCCTGGAATCCCTTATGCCCTCAAAGTGACTCTGTACCCTGCTTCCATACTCCCTCTTAGGCTCTTTAATGCCTCTTTTTAGATTTGCTCTGGTTTCACTTAGACCTTCCTTGTCTTTTGACCTGAATGCTGCATTCCTTGCCTTCAGGAGTTCGTAGACTTTACTAGTGAGCCAATTGTGATACTTGTAGTGATAGATACATCATCAACACACTTTGAGATGTATGCCATTACTGCTTCTGTGTAGTCATCTATGTTTGCCTGTTGGTCTGACATGACTGCCTCACTGAAGACCATTTTTTGAGATTGTATAAGAAAATGTTGTCATTAAAAATTGTAAATGGTCTGATCAAGTCTAGAATAATTCCCACTGTAATAAGCCTACTTTATCATATTACAGAAAATATTACCTATTGCAGTGATTAATACTGTCATGGTGTTAAATGGAATTTCTAAAATCATGTAGCTGGTCACAGAAGAGGTCATAGCTTTTTTTTCCTCATATATTTTTTTATTTTCAATTAAAATAACATTTACATAATATTTTTAAATATCATTTTAAACAACTATATACAATATTTACAATAGCCTGACTTTCAATTATATACACTGTATTTTATTAAATATGGAATTAACAGATCAGTTATCAGAGATACAATATTGATTATCGCAGAGTGTCCAACAAATATATAACTTTCTTCCAATGATTATTTACCAATGGCCTGGGATAAATTCGTAGTTTTTTTATTTTTATTTCCATCAATGCAGTTGTCTTCAGTAAAGTGTAGAATTCTTCCAAGGTTGGGGGTGTATTTGAATTTCATCATCTGGTTACATATTTCCTAGATATAGAAAGTATTGTCCATAACATATACATATTTGTCTTATTCAGGTATGGACCTTCATTTACATTTAGTATAATCAATACTTTAGTTAAGGTAAAGGATTCATTAAATAAAGCTTGTAAAAAAATGATTGATTCCATTCCAATATGATTTTATTTTATTACATTCATAAAAAATATGAAGCCAGTCTGCTTTATTTGACTTTTCACTCCTCCAGCAAAAAACATGTGTAGTAGTACTGATCTTTTTAATTCTATCTGGTGTTAAAAATGCTCTATGTAAGTATTTCCAGTTAAATATTTTCCAGTACTGTGTGTTAGAGGTGCAATTAACTGATAGTAAAATGTTAGTTTTAATTTCTTCTGTTAACTGCAATGACTGATCTTTTGTTAAGAACTGCCAGTATGATGGTTTGGGAATTGTTTTATATGTTATTAACTCTTTATATAGATTTGAAATGGAATTTTTCTTTTCAAAACTATTATATATAAATTCATACAGAATACTTATTAGATTTGGAATATCGTTAAATGAGGAGTTATTAATTAATCTGCATAAATCTTGAGTGTACATTAGAATGCTTTGTAAGGTTAACCAGTCCTGTGTTGGAATATTGTAAGCAGTTTTTATCATATGTATATCTAAAACATTTAATTTATTTACACATTGAAACCAGCATAAGAATCCATTTTGTTCCCCCAGGAGGTTATTGTTTCCCTATATATTTTGTGAGGAAAGTTCTTAGTGATGGTAAATGGGGTTAAAGGTCAAACCAAAGTTTTAGATCTATGTTTGCATTGACAAGTTTCCTAAAGGAATTGATGTAATGATTAATCAGTGTTGTTTTAGAAGGTTTTGTTATATTATATTGTATACTTATGCATAGTATGTACCAGGGTTTGTTTGATTTGTCTACTATTAAAATTTTTTTAACAGATTAAATTCATTTGTTAATATAGCCGTTGTTAATTCTTTCCAGTTGGCAAAATAATTTGGGTTTATCCAGTCTATTATAGTTTTAAGCACAGATGTTTTTATATATGTTTCTATTTCTGGGAAGTTCAATCCTCCTTGTTTCCAAGGTCTAATGTGATGAGTTAGAGCTACTCTATTCTTTTTGGGATACTATAAAAATGTTATTAAACATGGGTTTATTTCTTTAAGAATGTATATTTCAGGTATTAACTGTATTGCTAATACTACATATAGTATTTCTGGCAATAAGACATTTTTTTATTAATTGCAATCTGTCTTCAAAAGTTAATATAATTTTGTTCCACTTTTTTATATATTTTTTATTGTTTCAATAATGTTTTTATAATTTATTAATATTGTTGTGTTTATATTTTGCATAACACTATTCCTAAATAATTTAGCATAAGTTCTTGGTTTTCTATGATGGATTTATCTGTAACTTATTTTTTTTTCTTATTTAAAAATAGAAACTTTGATTTTGATCTATTAAAGGTTAGATCTGAAATCTTATAAAATGTCTCCATTAATTCTTCTAGCTCTCCTAATGACTCTCTGGAGTTTGATAGGGTTAATAAAATATCAGCAAAAAGCATTATTTTAGATATGTACTGGTCATATACTTCTATTCCTTTTATTCTTGGATTACTGCATATTATTTCTGCAAGTATTTCTATAGCCAAAGCAAATAAAATAGGAGAAAGGGGCATCCTTGTTTAGTACCTTTCATTATATGGATAGATTCTGAGGTGAAAGGACCTAATTTAATGTAGGCTATGTTATTAATATATATGTTTTTTAGTAATAAGATGAAGGGAGGAGCAAATTCAAATAATGCTAACGTTTTAAAAAGATATTCCCAGTTGAGGGAATCAAAGTCTTTTTCTATGTCTAATCTGATTACAATTGTTTCTCTATCTTCTTTATTCACATAATCTATAAGAGTAAGTATCCTTTTAATATTATCATGTGTGTGCCTGTTATATAAAAATCCAGTTTGATCATTATTAATTGTCTTTGAAAGTGTGGTTTTCATTCTGTTAGCTAGGATTGACATGAATATTTTGTAATCATTATTCAGAGAAGATATAGGTCTGTATGAGGTGCAAAGGTCTGATAGTTTATTATCTTTTAGAATTGGTGTTATGAGAGAATATTTCCATGAGGGTGGTATTTTTGCTTCTGACTGGACTTCTATCAATGTTTTATGAAAAAGCGATATTACCGTTGAAGGGAAGAGTTTGTAAATTTCCGTAATTATACCATCTATCCCTGGAGCTTTGTTAGATTTACTTTCTTTTATCTTGTCAACAATGTCTTTGTAGGATATAGGTTTTTGTAGGTCTAGTTTTAAGTTTTTGGGAATTTTTTTATATTGATAAGCTTCGTATCTAAGTTTATTTGGTTGGCATCTAAATCTTCTTTATTGAAGTGTTCCATATAATGGAAATGAAATGCTTCAAGGATGTCTCCTATATTTGATACTTTTCTCCCTTTCTTTTCATGATATATACTACCAATGTTATTTGCTTTAGATTGTATTTTAATTCTTGTAGATAAGTTATGTAGCTATCTGGGACAGGTGGCTAATGAGTTTATTTTTAATTTTTCCAAGGCTAGACAAGTTTTGTGTGTTAGAAATTCATTATAATTTTTATTTAATTACTCTATTTCTTTTTTTTTAGATTTTCTTATTAAGAGTCTGGTTTGCAAGTCTAATGATTCAGTTTTCCACTCTCTAACTTTGTTTTTGTACCAGCTAAGGGTCTTACCAAATAAATACACTTTTAATGAGTCCCAAACCATGACTCTACTGATTTCTGTTGTATTATTAATTTCAAGAAATAATTGCTAGTTCTGACAGCATCCAGGGTCTGAATTCTTTAATTTTCATGATATATGATGGAATTCTAGTTGAGAAGATTAAAGGTTTAAATTCTATTTGGAGCTTCATTATCAGAGAATCATGATATGAGAAGGGGCATGGAGCTATTAAGAAGTTGAGGATTTTTGTTTGTAAATCTTGAACTAAGAATAATTGTCTATTCTGGTTTGTGTTCCAAATCTATGGTCTTTATGGGAAAATAATAAGGATTTATCATCTTTTACTTTAAAAGTGTCTATTAAATGAAATTAATCAATCCATCTTTTTAAGGGTTTTGAAATAGTTGCCATGCGAAAGACTTCTTGGTAGTTTCAGAAGCTTTTAAGGTACAGTTAAAGTCTCCTCCCAGTATAAGATTTCCTTTATAATTGTTGGAAATAAAATCTAGGTGTTTTTTAACTGTTCCTGCTCCAATTCCTGGGAACCAATATGGATTAGCTAAGGTCCATATTCTGTTATTAAATGTAATTATAACAAATGCTAGTAGACCTTCTTTGTCTTCATATTTATAAATAACTTTTGGAGTGATTATGTTTTTCTTCCAGAGAATTGGTACTCCTTTTGTCTTTGTTCTATAGGAGGATTGAACTAAGACTGTATAGTCCTTAGGGTTCCAAATAAAGCTATCATTAGTCTTAAAATGTGTTTCCTGGAGAAATACTACTTATGCCGTATTTAGAATTAAATATTTTAGTAAGTTTGATCTTTTATTTGCATTATTTAAGCCATTAGTATTTAATGATAAGAATGTTAAATCCATTTCAAGTTATTGTTGGAAGAAACTTTTTGCTTCTTTTTATTTATTTTGATTATAGTAGTTATACCATATTCTCTGATAACACTGACTGTTATTTTTATGTGTGTAAACTTGAGAGTGTAATGTAATGATCTTTCTTCTTTAAATACAAGTAGGATAAAATTCTGGTCAGGCTTTAAAAAAGTACTTCTATAAAACATTAATTCTAAAGTATCAAATACAAGTAAATATGAATTTCCCATTAAACATGGAATGAAAGTCATTCCTAATCCAATAGATAAAGATAGATCTATTGGATTATCACTCATACCTTTAACCAACAATATCAACTGAGTTCCATATGTTAAATTATTATATGGAGAATTTTCTTAAAAGAGATATGAAATTCTATATTATTCTATTATTGTTCTATAATATTTTATATATCAGGATGGAATGTTAGTAGTGTAAACAATTATTATGTTAACTTAGAAAATATCCAATATTTAGTTACCCTTAAGAGATCCCAAACATGTCAGATATGTCATTTTGGATAAATTAAATGCAAAAGAGGAGCATACACTAAACAAGCCAACAACAAATAGATTATTACTAAAATAATTTGACTAAAAGGACTCTGCAGGAGACAATGAGTGATTACCTATGAAATATGAATTTACTGTAGGTGTACTGTCTTCCTTTACTTTCCCACTCTTCAGCTCACCGACTTCAGCTTACACTTATGAAAAGACATGGTTTATCAGTGATATCCTGACTCTGAGTAGAGGCACCATACATTCTAGTGTGCAGTGCTTTTACATATTTATAGATTTACAAAGCAGAGTCTAAGAATGAACTATGATCACCCTGACAATTTCCATCCTGCATAGGGCACCTCCTGCTTCCAGAATGGGTAATCACATCAGGTCTAGAATGAATGTGAAGGTACCTATATGGTAATCAAGACTTACCTTAGGTAAGTATTAATCAAATAGTATTTAGAGCATCTTAGAGAGTTCTCGGGGAAGTTAGAATACTCTTAAGCCTCTCCTCCCTTGACCAAAAACAGAGATTTCCCTTCCCTTTCTTTCCCTTGTTTTAAATCGTACTAATAAAAGAACTGCGGTGGTGGTGCTGTGGTAGCGTTGTCGCCTCACAGTTAGATGTTGCCCATTCAATTCTCAGTTAGAGCATCTTCTGTGTGGCGACATTCATGAACGGGCGTTTCTTCATTGAAGGTTGTGCGTTAGGCCTGGCAAGCCAGCACGTAAAACTCTACTGCCAATCATTAGCTGACCGGAGTTCCACTGTGGCGACCCCTAACCGGGAAAAGCCGAAAGACACAAACAAACAATAGGTAAACAGAAATAACATTCAGTAGTCTGTCTTGTACATGACTCGCAATCCATTAAACAGGTCAGTGACTAACATCACTTTAGTAAACATTATAAAGACAAATTAGAAATAATTTCCTAGTTCTTTAAATTTTCTGATAAAGCAAAAATTTAACAATAAGCTATTTTATCTAAAAGTATAAAGCATTTCAATGTTTCCTTGCATGTATACATTTCTACTTATATTGTAGTGTCAATAGCTGTCTTTGAAATCTGTATAATACTTCTTCAAATCAAACCTTTTTCAATTCAGGTTTTGTTTTGTCAAAACGGCAACAATATTTCAAGGGCACAATTAATATTTAGACTAATGTTTCAGATAAATAACTTGTCATTTGCCAATTGAGTTAGTTTAGAATGTATGGTTAGTGCGAATATAGCACGTTGCAAAAATAATGTGTATTTTTTTGTGTGCTCTAGAGACTGTCAAATGCAAGTGACATATATAATGTAGCATATATAGAGCAGATAGCTTATGGATTCAGGCTGTTAAATTAAATTATTCTTATTAATCAGACAGTTTCATTTAAATTCACAAGTAATTTGGGGACATTTCATTTGAATTTCCAATGTGTAGTCCAATGTGAATAACTGAATCCACTTTTCCTCATACACATATGTCACAACTCATTAAACAACGCAGAGTTTAACATCTGTCTAATAATCATTATAAACACAAAGAATAATAATTTCCTAGCTCTTCAAACTTTCTGATATCGCATAATGTTGACAGTAAGCTATTTTAACTGGAAGACTAAAACATTTCAATACTTCCTTGTGAATATATTTTTACTTTTACTGTAGTGTCAAGAACTGTCTTTGAAATATATGCATTACTTCACTTTTTTCAAGTCATTCATTTTACAGTTCAGATTATATTTTGTCAAAATGTCAATAGCATTTCAAGGGCACATTTAATATTTAAACTGATATTTTAAATGAATAGCTATCAGTTACTAAGTGAGTTTGTACAGAGTGTGAGGTAACTGCAAAGATAACATGTTGCAAAAAGTAATATGTATCTTTTCATGTGCACTAGAGACTGACAATTTCAAGTAACATATAAAATGTAAGTTTTACAGTGCAGACAGCTTGTGAAATCAGCATGTTAAACTGAATAATACTTTTTAGTCAAGCAGCTACATTTAAGTGATCATGTAGTTTGGGAACATTCCAGTTGTGTTTCCAGGAATATGTAATCCTATGAGGATAAATCATAAAATATTACAAATAATCAAATTATGTATTTATTTTACCTTGCTTAGTTTGTTTTTCATTTTAATAACTAAACAACATTACTTTTTCCATTATTTTTTATC
The DNA here is from genome assembly GCF_019279795.1 of Protopterus annectens. Classification (NCBI taxonomy): domain Eukaryota; kingdom Metazoa; phylum Chordata; order Ceratodontiformes; family Protopteridae; genus Protopterus; species Protopterus annectens. Next base: position 1,635,280,501 of record NC_056733.1, read on the forward strand.
TGTGAGGCTAGATGCATTTCGCAGGTTCACAGTGTCCTTCAAAACTGCAGCAATTGTTTACTGTTACTATGGCAACGCAAATAGAATGTGAAGAAAGCTTCACTTCTCTTAACCAACAGTACATCCCCCCCCTTTTTTTATATATTTGTGAATACTAAAAGGAAATAATTCAAAGGACATATGTACATGAATGGAACATTTCAGAGTTAATCACGGACATGTCCCCAGTCCCAATAAACATAACAGTGACTATCACTGTTGTTGTTGTTGTTGTTGTTTGTCTTTCGGCTTTTCCTGGTAAGGGGTCGCCACAGCGGAACTCCGGTCTGCTAATGATTGGCAGTAGATTTTATTACGAAACACCGAGGTGCCAGCTCGACGCCCAACCTTCAACGAAGGCACGCCCATTTACGTACGCATGTCTTTCGAACACTATCCAACCGTGGGGAGGACATGCAGACTCTACACAGAAGACACTCCCAAGCCAAGCCGAGAATCAAACGGGAGAACATCTTGCTGTGAGGTAACAATGCTACCGCCGTACCACTGTGGCACTATAACAGTGACTATCATTAATCTAATAAATATTGTAATAATTAATTAATTTCACTATTCCAGTTACTCTACCTTAAAACTAGATTATTTTAGACTATTATCTATGTATAGATGGTGAGTTATTAAATATATACAGACTATATTAGTATAGTAAATAGGAGAGCATTTAGAAAGGGAGACGAAATGCAGTTAAAATAATAATGAGAAAAGAGAGAAGAGAGAGGAAGAAAAGAGAAAATTAAGAGAAAATACACATATACTATGCATGTTGATTTACAGTATAAATATTTTATGGGCTATATAACCCTCCTTCTGTGAAAAAAAAGTACCCTGTTTTACATATGCGGTAATGTGAAAATTTTCATGTGTCATTTATTTTCAAAAAATATAGATAAAGATTCCAGTAGTTAATTACCTTTGTTTTAAAATTCCAAGCAGTAAACCTGGTCTTTTAAAGTAATGTCAAAACAATTCATATCATAGTAGATGCTTTGAGAGATTTGTCTGTAATGGTATCAGTCTTTCGCTTCTTCTTTTTGACATCTGTCCAGACATTTGTTTCTTTTGTTCTCTTGAGAGAAGGTGACATCCAATCCATATCTTTTGGTAAAGTAATCACATTATTAGTTTTAATAAATGAAGAGGCTTCCTCTAAGTCAATAAAAGTACTCATCTCATTGGCATACAGTTTTCCTATCTTAGCTAGATATGCAAGTTGTGCCTTGATGTTATTTTGTTTCAGAAACGTTATCATTGGCCACACTTTTTTTCTTTGTTCCATTATTCTAGATGAATAGTCGTTATCAAATCTTATCAGGCTCTGTTTATATTTTAGATGTGCCTTCCTACAGGTAGATCTTAAAATCAGTTGAGGTCATAGCTTTTGATGTGTCTAAACAGCTGCTTATATAAAAAGTATTCAAATATTTTTTTTCAGTAGGCAAAGATTGGAAAGATTGGCAATATGTCCATAGTATTTTATTTGTGAGACTAAGTGAACCATTTGTAATGGCATTATGATGACATGTTTGAAGGACATGAAAAGAGAAGTTGTGTTACAGATATGTTACCAATTTCAAAATCAATTTTCTACTCTGTGACCTCCTCTCCCACCAGCTGCTTCAATCTAGATGTACTGAGCACATAATATGTCTGACAATTTTTGCTACAGAAATTAACACAATATCACTACCAAGTGAACTTCTACAGCTGAATTTCACCTCCAGTTGCAAAGGTACAAAGGAAGTAATACCTTCAGTTAAAACCTATGTAAGTCAGCTTCCAAAATTTTAATGAAAGTTAATGAAATATCTTGTTTTTCTCACTTCTGCACCAGTGTATTCTGGAGTGTAGTGTTGAATCTGCCGGAGGGACAACCCACCACCACCCACACCTGCAAGCCTTATACTGCTAAAGGTGAAGCTAAATTAACACTTTAGCATATTTTACTCCAGCAGTGTAAAATTTCCCTAGAAAAACAATAAAATCTCATAACAATAAAATTAAATTCTGTGACTCCTGTCAAGTATTTAGAGTGCAAAGACCATGTCTTTGTATCCCTTAAACATTCTACCTCATTGATTGTTTTTGATGAAAAAACATCTGTAGAGGGGAGTAAATGCATTCCATTGAAGTACTCGATTGGTCCTCCCCTCATTTCATTTGTTCTCCAGCTACTATAACCTTATTTCAAGCCAAAAGTCACTGCAATACTGCCCATTTCAGTTAACTTATGTATATGTTAACAGTAATATAGCAGATTGTATTACTGTCTTTAAAATTATCAGGACTTGTCTTACCTCCTGTCTCACTGCAGTTTTACAGATTGTTTTCTTGGTACTTATTCCACCATGGGCCAACCTGCTCTGTTAAGCCCTCAGTACACTCAGGCTTCACTCCGCTCCCCTACCCTATCCCCAATTCCTATCCACCCCACTACATCTGAACATATACCTCATTTACTCTGCCTCCTGTACTCATACTCCTATTCTGTGCCTGACTGCACTATGCAATCACAAAAAGTTCTCATTATACCATACCAACCTACTTCTTATCTAAATTCCTTTTCAAACTCACTCTGATCCCTACCCATTAAATCCTACCTATTCTCCACATGCTATTAACACCACTTATTACCTCACCTCACCATACTACAAGATTTTTAGAATACTGACCATGCTGTTTCCCTCCTCTATCCCCTTATTCATCCTCCACATCTCATTTATAATATCCCCATCAGTAGTAATAATAAATAAACACACCTCAACCATTACTTTGTCTTCTCCTAACAACCATCTTCACACTAGCTACTCAAAAATATCTTAAAGCTCATTTCCAAAAGCTCCATTCCACTACTGTAACCTCAAAATACTAACAAATGTCAGTCCCAATGTCAAGGTAATACTTCTACCAACCTCTGCTAAAAATGCCATAAAAAACAAAACATATTCCTCTACCATACATCAGTGTGTTGATATCTACCACAACCTAGGCCCCAACCAAACCCCAAACCAAAGAATACAACCTAAAAAGTTAAAATTAGTCATTCTAAACCTTAGACGCACCAACAAAATCACAGATCTTAATGCCTGGATGACTCAACACAACCTGAACATCCTAGCCACAGCAGAGACATGGTTAAAGCCTGAAATAAAAGATGCTGAAATACTACCCCCTGGTTATAATATTATAGGATTGATAGAACACATAAAAAAGCAGACGAAATAGCAGAGAGGGGCAACTTAGAGGATGTGCTCATACTCACCAGACTACAATTTAAACATGCTATTAGAGAAAAAAAGCTTTTCTAGAATAGGTCCAGCTCTCTGAAGCACCTTACTGAATGAAACTCATAAAAATCAAACTCAAGACTCCTTCCCAAAAATTCTGAAGGAATACATATATCAAAATGGTAGGCATACTTCCTTCTTTGGTGCTGACCAAACCACTTCCAGCAAAACTTTTCCTTCACAGCAAAGCATTAAACTTTTTACTGCTTCTGATAGAACATGCCCTTGACTTCTTGTAACTGATACATGCATTATCTTTACTAACTGATATGTAAATATCAACATTTCTAACTATGCTTGTATTATTATTATTACTGTATCCTACCTTTAGACTTGCTAGTACAACTACCTACTTATCTGTGTTGATTCTGTTTCACATTTGTATTGTGTACCTGGGCCATTATAGAAAGGGTCAGCTGACCAATTCACTCACCTGGTAAAGAAATTATAATTGAATAAATAAAAAAAACAGATTGACAAGAAACAGTGGACTCAATGAAGGGATGCTGCATATACCACCTACCATTTTTGCCAAAGAATATAAAACAGCCTTTGCATTTTCTGACAGTCTCAGTCCACAGCATTACTACTTGGCTTATAATGATATTTTATATGCTGATGGATAAAATAATTGAAACTTCACTCCAGGTATGTTGCAGCATACTCAGATGACTTTGCCCTTCATTCGGAGGGCTGGAAGTATCACTTACCAAATATACAGACTGTGATACAGATTATAAGGCAGACCAGTATGACAGTGAATGCTAAGAAGTTAATTGTACAAGATGGAAGCTCACTATTCATAATATCTTATAGAAAGATGAGGCAGTAAGTCCACAAGTAGAAAAACAGAAAGCATAAAAAGTGACCTGTGTGTCTTCACTGAAATACAAGGTAAGGCATATTTTAGACTAGCTAGGTAGTACAGAAAGTTTGTGCCAATTGTTTTTTTTTTTATCTCACAAGAGGAAAGCCCTTGTCAATGTGCAATGGTCTCTTGAAGCAGGCAGAAAGCATTTAATGAAATGAAAAGTATTGTATGTTCTACACCTCTGTTAATAACTCCTTATTTTACTGATTACTTTACCCTATATAGCAATGTATCAGGGGGGAGGTTTGGGGGCAGTGCTGTCTCAAGTCACTCAGGATGCTATATCAGTAGAAGCTGAATAATGCAGAAATGAGATACCTATCCACTGAATGAGATTATCTAAAAACAAAGTTGTCCTTCTATACCTTGAAATGTTACTTTAGTTAAGTAAACATTTTAATATGCTGGCAGATGACTCCCCATTACAATAGTTAAGTAGACAGTCTTGTGGGAGAATGAAGTTGTACTGGAGGGATCTGTCCCTCTACCCCTTTCAATATACAGTGATAGCAGACCTAGCTTAGTCAATTAAAATGCTGATAGTTGACAAAGGCTTTGAACACACCATTGTTGAGTTCAAAATTCCGGGTTTTCTGCTGGTAGAAGGGTAGCTGTAACTAGAGGTGGGTCATGGTCAAATGAAGCCCTAGGAAAGGTAATGAACTAACTCCCCAATACTAATGTTCTATTACTTGACTGTCTCTCCCCAGTTATCATAAACAATGTTCAAAACTGCCAGTGTGCATACTGTTTCCTTCTTAATGATTATGATGATTACAGAGATATAGACTTAATCTAAAACTTTTATTTTAAATTTTAGAGTCATTTTTGAAACAAAACAGTCTCACATTGGAAACAGACTAAGCGTGAGCAACAGTAAATTATTCTTCCATTGAAACTCACATTCAGTGAAGATGCATCTGTCCAGTGGTGAGCAAAGCGTACCTTGGGCCCCAGGCTATTATGAAACCATGGGGCCCCTGCACACATTTTAGGACCTGGATAAATGCATGTTTTCTTTGATTCACCTTTGTGATTTTTTTGATTGTTTTAAATTATACTTCTTGTTTAATACAATAACATTTGTTTTAAGGAGTGTGTTTTAAATTTTTCCAGTAAGCAGTGAAACAAAATGTATGAACCAATAATGAAAAAGAAAAAGTGAGAAGGTTACACTGAAAAAACAGTCAGTAAAAACTAAATGAAAACTCCAGCCAAGCTAGAATTTCCAATGAGTGACCTCCCAATCCTCCTGTAACAGAGGCACAAGGGATATATGCAAATGACCCTTATGAACATCAGGTGTTTCAACTATATGGCGATTCTGATTGCCCATGACTTTTACGTTTGAAGTAATTTTAATGGACAATTTCAGTGTGACCTTCTCACTCTTTTTTTTAATTTGTTAGTTGGGATATTTTGCAGTCACCCTAATGATAATGGACATCATCTGGGTATAACAACCTTGTGTTTCTTATGCTTAGTCAAACACTCTGCTTGTGGTATGCTGATGAGGTCAAAACAAGGCTGAAATATGCATATCCATAGCTAGTGTGGTTTGGCTTTATTGGCCTGAAATTGTCCATTAAAATGACTTCAAATGTAAAAGTTATGGGCAATCAGAATCACTATATAGCTGAAACACCTGATGTTCATAAGGGTCATTTGCATATATTCCATATGCCTCTGTTACAGGAGGTTTGGGAGGTCACTCATTGGAAGTTCATCGTACGATCTGAGGAAGGCTTATTTGCCGAAAGCGCTTATCGGAAGACTGAGGACTGCTTATTTTATGTTATATTTTTTTTTATTAAAGTTTTGATTTTACTATTAAGTTTTACTGCCATGGTGGACATCAGGAGTTTTTAGTAGTGTTTTCATTTTAAAATTTGGCAGCTTTCCATTCCCCAGTATTGATAATCTTGCAGCAAGGTTGAAAAGATAAGATTCTTGACCACATTAAGTATGACAAAGTGATACCAGCAAACCCCCCCCCCCCACCAGCTGAAGCCAAAGAAAAAAATGCATTTTTCAACATCAGAGGATTTATTCCAATATATTGTCCTGTCTTTTGGGCTGCATGGTGCCCCTGAATACTTTCCTTGTGGACATAATTCTAAGACCGCATGTCTAGTATACTGCCTCTTGCACAGACAATACATTCAGAATATTGCAGATCTCATTTTGCTAAAGACATGGTTTACTAGACTCTTAAACTGGCTAAGTTAACTGCCAGGGCCTCAAAGAGCAAGACAGGTATGGCAGAGATGAAATACATGTAGGATGTTATCAGCAGGGAGAATGTTAGGCCCCAGAAAGAAAAAACATACAAGCTATTGAAAACTACCAATCGTAGCACAAGGACTTAAGTAATGACATTCTTGGGATTAGCCAAATATTACTTGAAATTTGTACCTTACTTTGCCTCAACATTTTAACCTGTTACAGATTTAACAAATATGAAAATGCCCCTTAAGTTTAAGTTGCCATTAATAGGCCACCAAAAAAGTGTACTTTATTCAGTGTCTGGCTTAGCTTCTCAGGATATCAGTAGGCCTTATATTACTGCATCATATGTAGGCCTAGGGTGTTGCCATAGTCATCTCAAGGAGACGAGCATCTCATATGAATTTTGAGCAGGAAGTTAAGTAGAGCCAAATTAAAGTACTTCAGCGATGAGTGGGAATCATTAGCTATTAAGTGGGCATTATTTTTCCAAAAATACTACCTTCTTGGTGTAGAACTGATGTTCGTCACTGACCATATCCTACTGTTATAATTATGCAAAGAGCAGGACAGAAATAAAACTATATAGATGGGCATTGTCTGTATAACCCCAAAACTTTACAGTAAAACACAAAAAGGGCTTGACCCACAGCCCACCTGTTTGGTGAGACACCAAGGGTCTCTAGTTGGGATTAGGATGTCAGTATAACAGGGTTGGCAGGTCTTGTCAAAATTATGCAAATTAAAGCATTATTTAATATAGCTGCATAATTGTATTAGCTAGAAAGCCTAATCAATGAGCGGCACCTGATTTGTGTTATATAAGAGAAGGGGTCATATCCTTATAGATTCAGAGACATTGGCCTCTCATGGAATGGGATTGTTGGCCTGGAATATGGATTTTGAGTGATGTGGTTACAGTAAAGAAGGATATTCGTAAAACAATCATGGCCAGACCTAGACATCTAACTGAAAGTGAATCCAGTGCAGCCTGAAGAGGAGAGAGATACTGCATAAGAGTATGTGCACACTTTGGATTTTATTTATGCTTTTTGCTGAAGCTGAAAGGAATTACTGGACCTCTACCTATGAGTGACAGTTCTTAATATCTAGGGATTTTTTGGACAATAACACAAAGGTACTGTGGGACAAATAAGTAATTTATATCTTTCAGTTTCATTTTTATTTATTTGGTGCAGAAGCTGTTGGCAATATTTCAGTTGTTGTGTTGGAATATTCTGCAAAACTGTATACATTTTTATGGAACTCTGGTCTTCTGTTCATTTACTAGACCACAGTGTGTGCTTGCACATATGTCTGTGTGTATGTGTATGTGTATGAAGACAGATAGATATGTATGTATGTATGTATGTATGTATATGAATATATATATTTATATATACATATATATATATATATATATATATATACACACATACACAGCTATACATATATGTGTGTATATATCTATATAGCTACATATATATATATATATATATATATATATATATATATATATATATATATATATATACAAGCACACACACATGCACATATATATAAATCAGTCAACGATGACTGCATTTGGTAGATATATGCAGATAGCTGACAGGTGTGTGAGATCGACAATCCCTGTGTCGAGGAATATTACCTTTTCCCAGAGACTGTGCAATCTCCTAGTTAGCATATATAATTAATAGAGGTTGCCACCTGCAAAAAATGATGTTTTAAAGCCGCATGCATTGTGGCTCTTTCTTGGTGCATGCATTGGAAATATGTTGGCATTTGGATTGTCAGTCAACCTTTTGTAGTTGATGTTTCAGAGGTCAATGTATGGGCTACTCAACTAAAGTGAGTAAATCCATATAGATAGAAAGAAAGACAAATAGAATGTCCAAAATTAAGCCAAATGTTATGCGACAATGCTAAAACAGATGCAGATTGTTTGCTGGCAGAATGTGTGGATTTTAGCCTTTAACTGGTATCTGCCTATACTGATACAGTATACAAAATGCATTATTTGACCCAAATATGAGGAGTTGCAGAAAGAAGGAAAGAAAGAACGAAAGAAAGAAAAAAGAAATATCTTCCCTGTATGGAACAGTTAGAGATCCTGTTTCAAAGATTTTGTTTTTACATGTGAATAAGAAGCCATATTACAGGGTTATATGCAGCTATTACAGTACAAGGTGTCTTGCATTTATTAATCCATAATATCTTTACTTCATATTGCACATTTTTTGTAGTCCCTGCTAGACGTATGTGCAGCTTTAAAGCAATCTGTATACTATGTATTATATCTGTTCCCTCATCCAACAGTTGACAGTCTTCCTTCTTAATACATTGAATTGTCTAATTTATTTCTTATGAACTTCCTTTTGCCAGCGAAAAGATGCAGATAGCATTCCAAAACATGGAGTAACATTATGTACTAAAGTGATCTTACAGATGTAATTCAAATCTAGATTTTGTAACAAAGCTAATGTCTGGAAGTTATTTTCTGTGAAATTATTAATATAGATAAAAATTACAGTAACAATGCTCCTGCAACAGAATCTGCTAACCAGTTAATTAATATACTTAAGTGTCAGTATAAATATGTTTAGAATAAATGAAAATGATAAAACATTGACATTAGCTTAATAGTACAAGGCTGCATTTCAGGTCCTCCTGATCTGTCAGCACGACCTTCTCTTTGTGATGAGTAGAAATGTTCTGTTTAGATGATTGATGACTTCTGCAGTAGGGATAGAGAAAACAACTGACACCAGCTGAACTGATAGCTAATCATCTTATGCCATAACGTGAGCTTGTGGTGTTTCGTTTTTAAGATTTCTCCTTGCAGTATGTGCATCTTATGAACCATTTCATAAAATAATGCAACATAAACAGCACAAAGCTAATATGCAATTACATAGCAAACAATATATTATAGGCAGAAACTCTCTACCTTTTAGTACAAAGAGCTAAGATGAGATATTAACAAGCTGCTTCTTGTGCCCAAGGTACAAGAATTGATGTCTTCTACATTAATTTGCCTACTCTGAGACTGTGAGCAAGTCACTTAACCATACTCCTGGGTTGGGTCATAAAAGAGGCAATTGTGTCCTGATGATTCACCTGGTCAACTGATGGGTAAAAAGTATCAGTTGCATTTTTTTCATGCAGACATAGTTAATTATTTTCTTAGATGTTTTGATTTTTTTACTATAGTGCATGTAAGAAAATGAATTGGAACCTCTACATATTAATGTATAACACCATGAATTCAAAGTAATCTGTAATCTGCATATTGATTTCACAAACATTTACATTTGTTAAAACTCACCTGTCTTTTCAAATGAGTACAAACCCAGGGTATGAACCACACACAAGAAACTGATAATACACTCTCAGGCACCTGCTACCTTGCCTCAGTCTCAAGTGCTTAAAATGGCAGAAGACCTTATCATGCTGTTAAGGGGAAGCCAAGCTACACCCCAAAAAGGAAAATAGATTTGCCCCCTGTAGTTTTGTCTGAACAAGAGTCAGATGAATCTGATGCATCTGAATATGAAGACATGCAACCCCTCTCCACATATGAGGATTCTGATGCAGAAGATTCCATTTCTTCAGCCTCTTCCCTAGAGGATTTTTCCTTTGGGGAAAACCTGCATACTTTAAGGGAGCATTTCCAATGAGAGAGTCAGGACTACCCTCAGTCTAAAAAGAGATGCAGGGAATTCCTAGATCTTCCACAACACAGACCCTTGGCCATCTCCCCAGTCCTAGATGTTGTGGAGGATGTTTTCCTTGAATCCAGCTTGACTCCTGATGCCCTTCCTCCAGCTACCAGAAAACCAAACAGGTACTTTAGAGTCCCTGACTCACACAAATATCTTTTTAAAAATCCTACAGCTGACCCTGAGGTTATTTCTCAAGGGCCAAAAGGGATTAAAGCAACCTCTGCTAAGAATTCTACCCCCCCCCCCCCAGACAGGGATTCCCGAGCATTGGACAGATGGGGTAAAAAAGTATACACCTCAGCTACTCTTGCTATCGGGGCACTAAACTGTCAGTTCTGTATGCTGAAATTTCAGCAACATACCTTGGAACTCCTTAAACAAAAAATGTCTTCCTTTCCTGCTTGGGCAGAATCTAAAGATTTAAAAGAGTTAATGCATTCTGTAAGTCAAGTAACTAAACACACCTTGCACTGTGGTTTTGATGCCCTAGAAGCTTCTTTCAGGGCAGCAGTCACTGGGTCTGTCATTAGAAGGCATGTATGGCTTAAGGAACAGCCCCTGCCAGGCCATGTCAAATCTAAATTGTTGGATGGCCCCTTGCACAAAGATAACTTATATGGCACTAAGGCAGAAGAGGTCTTAAAAAAGATGGAAGAAAAAGCAAAATCTACGCAAACAGTTAAGGATTTATTGCAGGTCCAGCCCCCTAGGTTCAGCAGGCATTGTCCCTCCAAACACTGGTCCTTTCCTGCTCCAAGTAAACCAGCCCAACCTAGGCCCCATGGAAACAGACCCCCCCAGATAGCAACCACAGGGAATGCAGAGATCTAAGCAATGAACTTCCTCCACTTCAAAACCAGGAAGTTCTAAACCACCCCCTTATGGTAAGAACTCACAATGACTCACCTCCTCCACTCCCTCCCTCTGCCCACCTTCACTTACCCCTAGGAGGAAAACTCTCCTTTCACTGCAGCACCTGGGACACCATTACTAATGACCACTGGGTTCTGAACATTGTGTCTCAGGGATACAAATTTTCCTTCCTCACCCTTCCAACCCCAAAAGGGTTCCCAGATCTACCACCAAATCAGTGGTTAGAGGCTCAAAAGCAAATCCTTTCTCTGCTCTCTATGAGGGCAGTAGAGCATGTTTCTGCAGAACAGATAGGCCAAGGTTTCTACTCCAGACTATTTCTGGTACCCAGAAAAGAGGGCACCTGGCACCCCATCCTCGATCTATCCATTCTAAACACCTTCCTGGTAATCCCAAAATTCAAAATGCTCACCCTCCAGCAGTTGCTACCCATGCTGTCCAAAGATTCTTGGCTAGCCACCCTAGATCTAAAAGAGGCCTACCTCCACATTCCTATCAGGGAATCATGCAAGAAATATCTCTGCTTCAGGGCAGGATCTTAACACTTTCAGTTCTCTGTGCTTCCCTTTGGCTTATCTACTGCTCCCAGAGTTTTCACAATATGTCCGGCTCTGGACATTGCCTTTTGCAGACAAAGAAATATTCAGATTTACCCATACTTAGATGACTGCTTTATTCAAGCAGATAGCTAGGAAAAGCTGCTCAAGCACCTGGCCTTTGTAAAGACCCTCCTAACCTCTCTATGATACACAACCAATGAAAAGAAATCCAAGCAGGTGCCTACGCAAAGGATAATCTTCCTGGGAGCAAGTCTGGACACAGCATCGCAGATGGCATACCTTACACCAGAGAAACAAATTTTCCTGACAACCTATTTCTCTCAACTAGCCACTAGGCCACAGCTAACTGCAAGGAAGATCCTGCAAGCTCTGGGGTTCATGACATCTTGCATACTATTCATACCATATGCCAGAATGCATATGGGGAAACTTCAGTGGTACCTAAAGAGCCTTTGGTGTCAACACTCTCAAGATCTGGGAACTCTTCTACCTATAATTCCTTGCCTCAGAAAATATTTTCTTTGGTGGGCAACGGCATGCTCCCTCAACAACAAATTGTCCCCCTCAACCCAGATCCTCACCACAGATGCATCAGACTATGCTTGGGGTGCACACCTGGATGTCAGGTGCATACAGAGTCAATGGAGCTCACAGCAAATCCCTCTGCACATCAATCAAAAAGAGATGATGGCTGTGCAGCATGCCTTGATAGCTTTCAAGCCCCTTCTCTCTCCAGGGGCTCTCCTGATTAAAACAGACAACACCACTGTGATGTGATACATCAGCAAGCAGAGAGGGTCTCACTCCTACCCTCTCTTCAGGCTGGCCACGACCCTTTGGCACACAGCCTCTGCAATGTAACTACACCTGTTAGCACAATTCCTAACAGGCTCTCTCAACTCTCTGTCAGACCAATTAAGCACAAATCTTCTGGACCCACATGAGTGACTCAACAGATGTACCTTCACCCTAATAACTCAGAATTGGGGAACGCCAAAGGTTGACCTCTTTGCCTCCCACACCAAACATCAGCTCAGCAAATTCTGCAACAGGGAGCATCACTGCATGGCTTGGAAAGTGGATGCCCTGACCTTCCCCTGGGTCAATCTATCAGTCTATGCCTTTCCTCCCCTACCTCTCGTCCCCAGGGTACTGCTTAAAATAAGGGAGAAAAAAACAAGGACCATTCTTATAGCTCCAGACTGGCCCCGGCAACACTGGTACCTCTTGCTGTGTAGCCTGTCCCCGCTGCCTCCATGACATCTTCTTCAGATTTCAAACCTCATGACCCAGAGGGAAGGGATTTCATGCATCCCCAATTGCAGACACTCAATTTGGCAGCTTGGCTTATTCTCTAACCCCAAACCAATCTGCCAACCTCAGTAAACAGGTTCTGGATGTTATCCGTGAGGCCAGACGCCCTAGCACCAGAAAGTCTTATGCTGATAAATGGAAAAGATTCTGCACCTGGATCCAGGCTAAGGGAGCCAATACAGCACGGCCCTCCCTCCCTCTCATCCTGGATTACTTAGCTGACCTACTACACAGTGGCCTCTCTTTCTCCTCTATAAAAATTCATGGCTCTGCCGTTTCTGCTCATTTTCATACTGAGCAGCCCCTTTGATCAAACAGTTTCTAACAGGGGCTATCAACTTGAGGCCACCCAGAAGGGCACCAAAACCAGCTTGGAACCATAACTTTGTATTGGAAAAGCTCACCCTGCCCCCTTTCAAACCAGCTTCTTCTGCAGAGCTAAAATTTCTCTCCTGGAAGACAGCATTCCTTCTGGCCATCACTTCAGCAAGAAGAGTCTCTGAGCTGCAAGCACTCATGATTACTCTCTAGATGTGCACAGAAAATTCAAATTCTATCTAGACAGGACTAAATCCTTCAGAAAGTCTGATGAATTGATGGTTAGCTTTGCTAGAGGGGCAGAACACAAAACCATCTCTAAACAAACCATTTCCAAATGGATAGCACACTGCATCCATTTCTGCTACAAGCAGCATGGAAAGCCTCCCTCCAAGAGGGCCAGGACACACTCCACCAGAGCAGCCTCCACCTCTGCAGCTTTCCTCAGAGGAGTCCCCACCAGGGACATCCTGGAGGTTGCCACCTGGACATTTGTTCACACTTTTACCAAGTATTATCACCTGCCTCTCTTCTCCAAATCCAGGGCAGGGTTTGCCTCTTCAGTCATGCAGGGCATCCTAGCCAGCCCCTAGTTTCCTTGACTGCCTCCACCCATTTCTTCAGCTTTATGAATCAACCCAAATGTGATGAATGCAACAGCAAAACATGAAGAACGTAGTATGGTTGTGTACACTTACCATAAATATAGATGTTCAAGTGTATTCACTGTTGCAGTTCTGGTTTCCCTCCCTCCACCACCCTTTTTTCTCCTTCTCCCTTTGTTACCACTCTTCCTTATTGTTCTCCTTTCCTTACAAGGGACATATTGGTATTTATTTTCCACTGGTGGGATTCTCCCACCAGAGGCTGGCCTCCTACTGGGGGGATCCTGACAGGTTAGGACAAGAAAAACTGATGTAATGGAGTCGGCTGCCTTACTTTATACTACTGATGACCTGATATCAGTCCTCAAGTGACAGCAACTGATGCAGAAATACTAAGTCTCTGGTATTCGGGCCGGCCAAGGGTTACCCAGGCAGAGGATAGCTCAGTTGTGATGAGTGCAACAGTGAATACACTCGAACATCTACATGTATGGCAAGTGTACTCAACTGTACTTTTCACAGACACTTACATGCGTGCACTTTCAGCGGCGTCACACACACACACACACACACACACACACACACACACACACACACACACACACACACACACACACACACACACACACACACACACACACACACACACACACACACACACACACACACACATGCATGTGTCCAGTCATGCGCATAAACACACCCAGTCAACTGCAGCTATGCTCCTAGATACACTTGCACACACAGACACCCAGACAGCACAACTGCATTCATGTCCATGCATGCACAAACATATACACACACAGACCTGCACAGATCCACACAGATGGCTTTGCAGTACTTACCTCCTGTGGGGGTAGCAGCCTAGGTCCTGCCATAGGACTGAATGGATGTACACAGTCAAAAGATGGTGTGCATTTTTTTTTTCACTTTCCTCTGTTTACAGGATAGTAAAGCAACTGCATATGGCTAATTGGCATTAGTTATGCCTCTGGAAGGCCACATTTTCTTCAGCCTTTACCAACAAGACCGGTGTAATTCTACAGACTGGAGCACTACAGTGGTCTCTGAATTGCTTTGGTTTAATGTACTGGACAATCCTGTTATACAAGATATTTCTGAATCTGTGTAATGATATGAATCTCTGCCATAATGCTTAATGCAGTTTACTGTCTCATCTTGTGAATGTTTAAAATCTGGTGCACATGTTTATTTATTTATTTATGCAATTTATGATGCCTGTGAAAATAAAGGGGCCTTCTAGCCTGTTCAGCCACGACCCAAGCACAAACTGCTTTGATGAATAATGTCTGAAAGATTTGTGTTGCAAATTGCTGATAAAATAAAAAATTGTAGGTGTTAACCACATCTAAGACATAAGGCTAAATCTTTTTCTTATTTTGTTCCTAGCTGGTGGCTGGCAGAGGTGTGCGACCCCATAGTCGGTACGCTGCAGTGGGTGCTGCTGGATTCCTGACTTCCTTCATGATGCCATTCCATGCTGTTCAGTCCATGGCAATGTTTCTGACCTCCTGTAGGTCAAGTCACCTGATTCTCAGGTCCTCCTCAACCTGTTTAGCCCATATCTTTGATGCAGATTTGTGAACTCTCCAGTTTGCGGGGTTCTCTCTCCATAATAGACTTTATGGCAAGAGGCAGATATCCATCCTGCACACATGTCCAAACAAGTGCAGCCCCCTGTTCTGGATCTGTTCGCTGATCATTGGCTGCTGATCACATCTGGCCTGGATGCTGTCATTTCTAATGCAGTCACAAAGCGAGATTCCCAAGATTTGGTGCAATCATCGCATTTGGGAAACCTCAAGCTTGTTCAAGTCTGGCTTGAGAAGCATCCATGTTTCCGATCCACAAAGGAGAATTGGCAAGATCAGTGCACAGAAACAGTGAATCTTGGTGGTGATAGAGCAAATGCTGCATTAACTGCTTCTCCAGTCCTGCTATGGACTTCAACTGTTGATGCCACCTTCTTCTCCTGCACCGGCAAACCCAGATACTTGAATTCTTCTGTTTGCACAAACTGAACTCCCCTGAGGTGGATGGTGGCTTGTGATCCATCTGTTGCCATCACTTTGGTCTTGTCCATGTTTATCCATAGGCCATACAATTGGGTGATGTCATAGATGATATCTGTATGCAGAAATGGTGCTGTCTTCGGTGAACATCAGGTCAGTCACAGAACGAGCTTCAACATACAAAAAACTAAAACCAACCACCCTAGCTGCTGACCTTCTGCCTGCCGAGTATCTGCAAAAAGCCACAGATGCAATAGCATATCCCATCTTCATTCGAATTAACCGAACAATAGCAGAAGCTTCCATCCCCACTATCTGGAAAATTGCCCATGTCATACCACTTCATAAAGGTGGGAGCTCTACTGAACTGCCTAATTACCGCCCCATAGCCATTTTGTCACCACTAGCTAAAATCATGGAAAAATGCATCCATAGTCAGCTACTACAATACCTGACACACAACCTCCTGGCCAGCTCACAGCATGGTTTCAGGCCACAACATAGTACCACCACTGCCCTCCTTGCCTTCTCTGATGTCATAAACAACAATCGCAATAGAAACACACTATCATCTGCCCTATTTTTGGATCTCTCCAAAGCTTTTGATATGGTAGATCACCAAATACTAATTCACACTTTAAAGACTATGAGCTTAGACACTCAAGCTCTGCAATGGTTCCATTCCTACTTAAACAACAGACAACAAGCCGTCCTATGGCAAAATAGAATTTCTAACCTCCTACCCAATACTCTGGGTGTTCCCCAGGGTTCTATACTTGGACCTCTCCTATTTTCCATATTTATCAATGATCTCTATAAAGTCATCCCAGAGGCAAAATGCATTCAATATGCAGATGACTCTAACCTTATCTGCTCTGCTACCACCCAGTCCGACTTACAAAGACTATCCCAAACCACCTTCAATACAGTAGAAAATTGGCTAAAAGACCATCACCTGATCCTTAATTCAAATAAAACTAAGTTACTGCTGTTCTCCCCTACGCGACGATCCACTGTACCATCCTTCTTCATTAAATCTGACAATGGTACTATAATCTCCCCAGATACCCACACAAAGCTTCCAGGCATTACGGTAGATAACAATCTCAAATTCAATATGCATGTTAATCTGACTGTTAAAACCATCAACAAAAAACTCGGCTCACTCTACAAGATTAAACCCTTCCTAACTCCAGCCACTAAAATAGCCATTGCATGCTCTCACCTTCTTTCAGCTCTCCTCTATACTTCTCCACTATTCACCAACCTAGGCAAAACAGGACTAAATAAACTCACTAGCTGTTATAACCATATTGCCTGATTTGCCACCGGAATGCCATACAAGACACACCACTGTAAAAACCTACACCACCTTGGATGGTTAGAATTCCCACACCTATTTCAGTATAACCAACTTTTAGTGGCACATAAAGTATTAAACCAGCCTGACAGTACACCTTCACTTAAAACTGTTATCAAACCCTGCAGTAACCTAAGACCACTTCGCTCCTCTAATAGGTTACTAGTGCAAACTGTCAAATCTAACAATCCAGCTGGTGACTCATTGTTTGCCAACCATGTCGGGAAAATCTGAAACTCGCTCCCTATCGATATCACCCTAGAGCCTTCCCTAACTCAATTCAAAAAAGTCTTAAACTTTATTTTAAAGCACACTGGCTATGTCCCTGTGCCAGACCCGACTAATCCTCTCACTTTGTAATGAACTAATTCTTTTCACAACTTAACACAGTTGTATTTTCTATTCCTTTAACCTTGTGTAAACTAAAGCATTTGTATGACTATGTTTTTGTATTACCAGCTGAACCTGTAAAATTGTTCTTATTTAGATATATGTAACAGAATTGTGTTTTACTTTGTAGCTTTTCTCCCCGGGCCTCCACTGAAAATGGACATGTATCCAGTTGGACTATCCCGGTCAACAAATGTAAAATAAAAAATAAATAAATAAAATAAATACTGTACTCCACTCCTGCCCTCAAATACTCCCCTCATGATGGCATCCACCACTATGTTGAAACGCGGTGGAGAGACCACATCCCCTTGATGGACCCCAGAATGGATGGTAAGCTCTTCAGATAGTTTGTTCCAAATTCTGCACCTGGCTGGATGAACCACTGTATGATGTTTGAAGGAGTCTGATGATTGTCTTTGGTATGTGCTCAGTCTCCAATGTCTTCCACAGGGCAGGTCAGTGGATACAGTCAAATGCAGACTTGAAATCAATAAAGAGGATAACTGTACATTGTCTATACTGGATTATTTCCTCCATTAGCTGAAAGATGGTGAAGATTTTATTGCAGCATCCTCTGTTTGGGCTGAGTCCAGCATGTTCTTCCCTCCTGGTTTGCTCACCGTGTTTCTGCAGTCTGGATTGTATGATCTTCATGAAGACTTTGCCGAAGATAGAGAGCAGGCTGATGCCACAGTAGTTCTTGCATTTCCTGTTGTCCACCTTCTTGTAGATGGGTATGATGATGGCCTTCTTCCATGTGGATGGTATCTGTTCTGTAACCCATAGCAGCTCGATCAGTGCATGGAGTCGGTGGAGCAGTATATTGCCCCCAGCCTTGATTGCTTCTACAGTGATCTGATCTACTCCTGGTGCCTTGTCATTTCTCAGTGTTCTGATAGCTGATTTCACTTCTTTGACTGTTGGCTTTGCATCAGTCACTGGGGCCTCATTGGAGCCTCAGGGAGATCCATGGGTGGCAGATAAACAATTGGTCCATGAGGTGAGTCATGGTTGTAAAACTCTTGAAAGAATTCCCTCCAATGTTTCAGGCATTTACAAGGTGAGCACATGAATATCCTATCCATTTTTTTGATGTTGTCACTGGTGGATTTGGTCTTCCCACCCAGTTGTTTGTGGGTGTTGCACAGGGTGCAGTACTCATGTCTGGATGCCACCTCCTCAAGGTTGACTGCCACCTGGCTCCAATACACTTCCCTTTCTGCTTTCATCCTCTGGTGAACTTTTCAGTCGAGCTGTCAGCACATTCATAGTTGACCAGCTTCACCTGCTTCTGCTGGGCTATGAGATCCAGGCACTCATCAGATATGCATGGCTACTTTTGGCAGCGGATGGGTGGGCATAGCAATTTGATGCATTCCATAATGGAGTTTGATATTTGCTTTTCTGCCTCATCAACATCCTCCATTTGGACCAATGCTGCAAACAGGTTTGACAGTGCGATTTGGAATTCCTGTTTGCAGGGAGGTTCTGTCAGTTGCTTCCAGTCCAGCTTGGCTGGTGGAGATGACTTGCACTTTGCATTCTGTAAGCAAAGTTGGACCACAGCATGGACGAGGTAATGATTGGAACCACAGTCTGGTCATTGCATAGCACAGATATCCTTGAGTGATGATTGGGAGCAGGGGTTGACCAGGATGTAGTCTAATATGGCTGTGTCCTCACTGGATGCTTTTACCATGCAAGCTGGTATTTGCTGGGATGCAGGAAATGGCTATTTCCCACATTGAGATCATTTGATGCAGCAAAAGACAGAAGGCATAGGCCATTACCATTTATGTTCCACGGCCAAATCTAATCATCATTCCTTCCCAACTGAATGTGTCTTTGCCAATGTGGGCATTGAAGTCTCCCACCAAGATAATCATCTCAGTCAATGGGATCAAATCCAGCATGTATTGAAGCTGGTTGTAGTCGTCATCTTTGGCTTGGTCCAGACTCATCTCAGTTGGTGCTAAGATGGACAGAATGTATGTCAGTCTTGATGGTACCATCGATGGTGAGCACTGCCAGGTGGTCTGATATCGGTTGGAAAGTGATTATGCTTTTTTCAGCTAAGCTATCCACCGTAAACCTAATGCCAGCTTCTCACTTTTTGCCACCAGATTAGTACAACATCATTGTTTCATCGGCTGTAAGTGGTTGGATAGTCGATGTTCCATACCCAGTGAGTCATAACTCTGACATTGCAATGATTGAGATTTTGCATTTTGTGAGTTACTTGGCAATGATTTCCTTTTGGCCACTGTGGTGACCCATTTGAATGTTCCAAGTATTGATATGGGTTTCCAGTTTTGGTGTAATGAATTTCCTTCTGCTAGTAGCCAATTTCTCATCAGCACCCTGGGTCCCCAGTGCTGGCGCATCAGCTGCCCCAGATGTGGTAGCATGAACAAATGAGTTTATTCAAATTTCCATGTGGTTTCTTGCCCGGTTTCCTTGGTTTCCAGTTTTGGTCGCTGCAGTGGGATGGCGACCCTCCTCCTTTTTCAGCCAGGCTTGGGACCATCCTTGGCAGAGTTTAAGGCTAGATAGCTATGTATTATACAAGCCTGGTACCAATATCTTCCCAGTGCCCTACAATATATGAAGAGCCAACTATAGAATAGGCTCATTAGTGAAGAACAGGATGATAGTCCCAAATGACTACTTTAAGAGTAGCCAATAACCAGAGGTTAGAATCAAACCCTGCACCTTGTGTTTATGAGGTAAAGACCTTAACCATTATGCCAAACCAATAATAAATGGCTCTTAAAGAATTATTCTGAAACAAAATCATCTCCTTATCAGCTAAAACTACATTTAACATAGAAGGAACAATTTTCACAAATACATGTTCATTAGCAATTAAACCAAAAGTAATTTGAGAAAGCATTAACTGCCGTCAGTATAATTTTGGTAGTGTTTGAGAAGATAGCATATTCTGGCAGACAATATTATGCTGGTGTCCTCCTTTCAGTCTGATTATCTCTCAGGACTGCTATGCATATTCAATGCTTTGGATAGGAGTCATAGTAAAATTGTATAGTGCTTAGTGAGCTTCTGTGCCAAAACTGAGAACACAGCTTGGTGATGAGCCATTGAACCAGCTTGTGCTAAAATGCATCAAGCAAAAAGGCATGCAAATATGAGTATGCATGACACACAAATGATGAAATGCATTCTAATGAGTGTATAATGATATGCAAATGAGGGCCTGTGCAAACAGGTTGTAATTCATACTGATCAGGAGCAGAAGTATGCAAAAAGTTGACCCGCAGTATAAAGATAAGAAGCACATCAAAATTTGTGGAGTTGTAAGTGGTGAGCATACTTGGAGCAGCAGCTGTAGCACAGCAGCATTTGATTTCATAACTACTGTTATCCTCCGCCCAGCAGAGAAATGTGATTGCAGGGAGAGCAGTAGGAAATTGCACAGGCAGAGGATAATATTCCACCAGCTTACACAGCAGCAACTGATGGACAGATTCTGAGCTGTTAAAGTTATCATATGGGTAATGGTAGACCCACATACACAAAAACTGGATCTGGAGAAGTGCATGCACTTCCCTATCCAGTGAATACTAAGGTTGTACGTAGAATTTACTATTCTAGCTCCCGTGACCTTTCAGTCACAATCTGTGGACACATTCAGTATAGCAGTCTGCAGAATAATTTAGACTTTTCTATTTAAATTTCTGCTTCATGCATATGAGTATGTCATTTTTTCTAACACCACATGGGAGAGCATCACCACCATGCATGGCTTCTATCACATTATTCAGTTTCTTGAAGTGCTGGGAGTTACAGACTCCAAATATTTTACAATAAATGCACCAAATGGTAGCCAAAGACTGCATTATACCAGTAAGAACAATTACCCTTTTATCAACTGCCAAGATACTGTGCAACATCCAGGAGCTGTTAAACAATGAATATGTCTGCATAACAACTTCTCCCTACTAATTAATTTTGTGTATAGCATAAATGTCATCTCTACCATCACTTCCTACACAGTGTTATTCCACAACACCTAGTAGTAAGTGCAGGCACAAACCCTCTATTTCTGCAGCCACAGACAGTATGTACATAAGTCTTACCCCTCCACGTGTCCCTACTGTGTTTCAGATGGATACCCAATGGAGCTAACCCCAGTGGCATACTGATTTAAATCTATGACTACAGTCCAGGTGACCTGAGTTCATTAGCCTTTGGGTACATGATGGAGCTGATTGGGAAGAATGAGCACTTGATGGAGCTGGCTAGTGGGATGGAAGTTAATTACCTATCCTGGTACAAGGTACGTGGCTATGGCTGACCACTTGGTTGACACCTAGAAAAAAGCATTAGGTGCTGTACCTATGGTGCACAAACCTATGAGTGTGTGCTGCAACTGTACATATGCACATAGTGGATGAGACTGCAGAGGCACACTCCCTGTGGCTGGTAGGATGCAGCAGAGTTCATGAAGACACCACAGGTAGGGGGGATGCTGCTCCACTCTGGGAGGGGGTCATCTACTCAGTAGGACCAGGAAACTGATCCACTCTTTCCACTTGACTGTCACCACTAGGGAATGAGTGGGCAGACTGAGTTACTCAGATGGGAGCCAGTGGCCCACAGAGATATTGCTCAGCCCTGGGATGTCCATCTGTTACCCAAAGAAATGAAAGAGCTAATTAGTTGCAAGTAGATGAACCATTAGAATATTTCTGTAGAAGGAGGAAACAGAGATCATCAGACAGTATAATATGCCCCCCTGCACATCTTATTAATATGTGCTAACCCTAACTACAAACCCAGTCATGCCCCTGTCCCCAACTCAGCACATTCCCTTAGAAAAACACTTTCCATAACACTGTCACTATTTAGATAAACATTGTCTTATACTATTGCTGTGGCTTTGATTTTTATGGTTTTTTTTTAGTTAAGTTGTTTTTGTGATTTTTTTACTGTGGGGGGTTGTATGTTTTCTGTTAGTATTGTAATTTATTTTTCTGATCTATTAATATTATGAACTGTCAGTATTTGATCTGTCAATATTATAAACTGTCTGTATTTTGGTGCATTTGAACTGTCCGTATTTTGTTATATACATTGTTGGACATATTTTAAAAGTTGGATATCAATCTTTTTTTTTGTGCAAAATCTTTATTTCTTTTTTATGATAACATATACAGTGAGCATAACAATGATAATTGCCAGGTAGCAGCATGACCAGTGAATACATTGCTGATTAATAAAACATAAAAGCAAAATAGTGAAAACTATTTCCACATACCGTATGCCAAAAATCCATACTTAATTGTATATACCAGCTTCAAATTAGAATGTGTTCAAAAAAGGATTTCCAAAACTCTAAATTTGGTGTGGGATTTCTGAGTGTAGGTTAAATATTTGTGAGCTAGTAGGTGTTTAGTAGCTAATTGTTTGAAACCCTCCCAGGTGAGTGATGCTCTATCCTTCCAATGCAATGTAGTATTTAAGTAATGAACCTAATGTTATTAATATATGTGTTTGTAGTTTAGTTAGGCCAGTGGGGGTGATGTGTAGGAAAGCAAATTTCCAAGATATGGTTGCTTTTTCATAACCCATGTTTTCTAGCTGGACTCTAAGTGAGCATCATAGCTTATAGGTGCACTTGCAGCTCCAGAAGATGTGGTGTAGATCAGCCTTGTCATTATCACAGTAGGGCAGAATGGAGAAGTGGTTAGGTATATTTTATTTAGAATGATTGGAGTAAGATAGGCATTATGGAGTATCATGATCTGTGTATATTTAAGCTTTTTAAGGTGAATAAGTTTGGAGGTTAGCTGGACTGACTGAGATATTTGTTTGTTTGTGATTGAAGGATCTATTTCCTTCCAGTAACTAGTGATATCAATGATTTTTTCTAATGTTTGCTTAGTGTATATAAATTAGAGTTGGGGTAAAAATTAGACATGATTTCAAGGTTTGAGTTGGTTTTATAAAGCCTACTACTCTTCTGAGTTGGTTTTATAAAGTCTACTACTCTTTTCAAAATGTTAGACATAATTATTCTAGTAATATGGAGATTTTAGATTTGCTGCAGTGGGATGGTGATGAATTCTTTATGGAAGGATTTGAATAAAGGGCTTGGATTAACAGATAATGTGGCAGGATCTAGAGGAATTTGCTAAAGGAGATGTTCATTGTTTGATCTATTTGAAGTAAAAGATCAGTATGAACAGAGGAAGGAAAGTTGTTGGGTTGGGCGGAATACTAATCTGGTTCTAATATTTTGGCCTGCACTTGGCTAAAAGTCTTATAGGCTTGAGTACTGCACTTAATGAGCTCAACTAACTGAAATGAGCAGGGAGGCTCTGACTTTGCTATGTTGTGTGAACAATTTTGCTGTCAAAAGACTAAAACTGTGCATTTTGTCACTGTAAATAATGAACTTTTACATTATGTCACAGTAAAAGAACTGCACTAAACCTGGGTCATGTGTCTCAGGCACATTGCCTTGCCGCACAGATGACTGGCAGTGGGCAATAACTGGCAACAGTTCTATGCCAAATTACCTGGATTTTAACTACTTCACAGCCTGTAAGTGTAACAGCATTTCTGAGTTAGACTTCTCAAATTGAAAAAAGAGAGGAAGTCATATCTTTGTTTCACTTTTACCACCATTGGAGGAGGAACTGGTAAACATGTTAGCAGACTCTAAAGTTATAACAGACCAACAGGTGTTGGATTTACAGCAGGAAGCAACAATAGTGGCAGGTGTACTGGCCATTCTAAGGGCTAGTGTTATCTTTCAAGAGGCTTAGTAAAGATGAAGGTATAAGAGGCAGGACATGTTGCTTTCAAAAGGCATGTCACTAAAGAATACCAGATAAAATATGATTAACCAAGAACTTATTTTTCCAAGTCATCAGAACATCTCTGAGATCCTACATAGATTTAGATGAAACACGTTATTTGCACTGTTTGACAATGAAAAAAGAAATGTTTTCTATAGCAAGTATGTCTTCTGCAATAGAAGCAATGAAGTTTCATAACTGGTTTAGTTATTATGATTTAAATCATGTTGTTGACTTATTATTTGAACCAGAGGTAAAGAGTAAAAGTAAAATAACAGCCAATGTAGCAGCTAATAAAATCAAAAGGGCACTCCCCAAATAATTACATACATTGATTTTTCAAAGTGACCCTAATAATACTGATACATTGGCTGCACAAAATGGAAAGCAATTACCAATGAATGCCTAACCAACCTAAACTGATAACTGGGATAGTACAGATGTTTGTGAACAGACAGTCAACAGCTAAAATAGCATATTTTAGATTAGGAAAGAAGGGACACATTGCTGAACGTGCAGTTAATAATGAGAATGCTATTCCTATCAAACATGCAATTTCTAACCAACATGCTGATAAGGAAAATATGATAGTAAAATTTGATAGTGTAACAGCTACAGTAGTACAATCAACATATTGTCATTGTGCTGCTGCTTTATTTGCTAGATGCATTGCATTAACTGATGGGAAAGAGCTATATTATTAAAGAACCTTATACTTGGAGATATAAAACAAGTGATAAAAGAAAAGTGAAAGCAATATGTGCTCATTGAGATAGGAAAATGTATCCTTTAGAATGCAGAAATTGATACACAAGGCACTATGAATATTATGGGGAAGTGGAGTTAATTAATTTGTGGCCTGAATGCACCTCTAGCAAAAATGGAGGGCAGCAGCAAACAGCCTGACACACTACTAAGAACGCATAGTCCTGTGTATACACATAGCAAAATGGAAGAGAACAACCACAGCCTGACACACTGCGGCAAAAAGTAATAGCTGTAGAAACTTCAAAAGGGACTCTGGTTTTACAGGGAGGGTTAAAAGAACCTGTATGTGTTTAAAAACCTATTAGTTAGTCTTATCATAAATCCCTAAGCTGTTAAATTACTGAAAGAACCTAGTGGATCGAATGATAAAGACAAGCCCAGAGTACATGATATAGTATCCTGTAGAAAGATTCCAGCCACTAGAAGTACAGTCTTAGAGTTATCAGTGCTCTAAGAGAAGGAAAAAGAAAAAGCTTACCTGAACATAATTCTAGGTTTCTCTCTCTAATACCAAAACAGAGGTCTACTTAGAAGCAAGGCACTCAGTGGCAAGTACTCAAAAGAAAGAAAAAAAAAGAGAAAGAAAAGAGACAACAGTTACTTAATTATGACTAAAGGAAGTGCCAAATAAACATTTGCAGAATGCATTTAGTGGTATAAGTTGCATTTTTCTGCGGATGAGCTTGAAGAAGAAACAGTTATTGTATTCTTAGGTCAGTTTTCTTGACTTAGCAGATTTTTAGGTAAGCAATGACAACTTTAAGAAAGTACAGTGAAAATATAATACATTAAGCAGAGCAAGAGAAAATACAGCTTTAGCAAAAGGCGAAACAACGGAACAGGTTGGTTCGATCCCAAATCCATATTTTCAGTTGAAGAATGACTTGCGTATAGAGTAAGCAAAGATAAAGAAGAAATGTTATTACAAAGCCTTACAAAACACCTCAGATGGAAATGGCACAAAGCCACAATTTGTTAGGATTCAAGAATAATGTGATAAGTATGTCTATTACTAAGTTCTGTTTGAATGGATAGTCAGAATTTGTGTCGACCAACTAATAAAAATACAATAATGGCTACCAGCCATTTTAATAACTACTGACTATGCCACAATGTTTCCTGAAACAATAGCCATTGCAAAACACCAATGGTAAATAAATAGCAGGAGAATTAATGTTATTTTCTCTGGGTTAAAGTTTTCCAAATATTTATCAACCTGGGGTCCCATTTATGTCTAATATAATACACTGACTTTGTCAATTTTTCAGAGAAAAACATTTAAGAACTTTTGTGTTTCAGCCTCTGACCAGTGGGTTAATAATGCGCTTTAATAAAACACTAAAGCCTGTATAAAAGGAAGCCATAAAACTGGATTCTAAGAATGGGGATCAGTCACTTCCATAATTTCAATTTTTTTTTCTGACAGAAGATCCCTGAGCCCTGAAAGGATTAATCCAATTTAAGTTATTGTATCGTAGACATCAGAGGTTTACTGAGCATACGCAGTGTGTGCAAGAGATGAAACAGAGGGTGCATAATAAAAACTCCATACATAGGTAATTCAGACCAGCTGACATAAATGTTACTCTAAGTTCCCGCTGCTGAACATAGTTTAGTGGTAAAATATCAGTAACATTTTGAGGTACTGTTTAAGATAAGATAAATGATAAAAACTTCAAAATAATGCATATGCATCCTAGAAAAGTGCTCAAACCTTGGAAAGAAGATCAAATTCCATGAGTTATATGAAATAAAGTGTGCTTCCTGAGAATTTCACCCCTAACATTTACATATGTGAAACATTATCTAAGGCTCAATAGCAAGAAGAAAAATATATTTTTTTACTGAGGAATAGTCATGTCTTTTCTGAGCTGCTTGGCAGGACAGTTGTAACACATTATGCCATAGAATATCTGCCAGTGGAGAAGGTAAACCTGAAACTATAAAAGGTACTAGCATCACAAAGAAAACAAGTAAGTGAAGAACTAAAGATAGAGGTTAGACTAGCAGTTAATGGAGAGTCTGAAAGTGAACAGATCAGTCTGATTATATTGGCCTCCAAGCCATATTGTCCTGAAGATGTTGTAATGACTTTGAGAACATACATGTCTTATTTAAATGTGCCACTAACTCAATACCCAGAGAAGACAAACTCAGTGAGTATAGATAAGCAAGGTTTCTGACAACTTCAAATTTAACCAAGGGGTACTGGTAGATTCCCCTGATCCTTGAAGCCAAAAGAAAATACAAGACTTCCCCTATAGGATTTTCCATTATACTGTTTTACTATTTTGGCGTTGTGGAGCCTTGTCCACTCTTCAAAGGCTTATTAAAGGAGTTTTAAAACCTCATGCCATTATCTCAGCAGCATACCTTGATGACATAGTAATTCATTCCTAGGATTGGGAGTCATGTTTATCTAAAGGGCAAATTATACTGAATTTGATGAGGCAGGCAGGGCTTAAAGCTAAGGCTGACAAGAGAAAGATACATGCAACATGTAACACGCAGAGAGAGAGAGTATAATCCTAGCTGAAAAAAAAATAGAAGCAGTAAGAAACTGCCAACACTAAGCATTAAACATCAAGTTAAAGCAGTCTTTGCTCTGGCTGGCTGTTATCAGTTGCTACAATAACCTGTCCAACAAATTACCTAACCAAGGCTGAAGAATCCACAAAGGTGACAAACAATGGAAATACAATTACTCCATCTTGATGATACATGTTTTATTGAATGCATTCTAGTGGCTTTGGATGCCTCAGAAGTAGGTAAAGATGCATTTTTGTCTCAGAATATGAACAACGAACAACTTCCTATCGGCTATATCAGTAGGCAGTTAAGCAACGAAGAATGTATGTACTCAGCCACCGATTGAGAATGTCTAGTCATTAAATGGGCCCTGAGCACCAAAAGACTGTAGTCATAAATTAACCAGATCATAGCATTCCAGGCATTAACTTTAAAATCCAATATAAACTCAGGTGCCCCCACGCCAGTACGAATGAGTTGTCTAGGGCTTACACCTCATCTGTGTGTACTGAAACTAATGATTCCATGCTGGCAAGGAGGTCATGTGGTATAGTGGTTGTTTAATGTATAAATATTACTGTGTTAAGAAACGTAGTATGTAATGTTTATTACCAAATAATAGGGTAAAAGAAAAGTTAGTGAGTGGCATATGTGCACATATATATATATATATATATATATATATATATATATATATATTTATATATATATATGTATATATATTTTTTTATCTGATCTGAGAGCAAATACATTTTGCTACAAATTCCATCCCCAATTTTAAGCTAATCCCACTTAACTCTCTTCTCATTTCTTTTTACTTCCTCACTTCTTGTCACTGTACTTCTGGTATTAGCATATTTAGATAGCAAATAAGTCTTGTATATGAATGTTAGACTTATGTCATTTTGAAATTTGTTCTAAAAGGATTTCTTTTTTACCAAATATGAATGCTCAGGATGTGTCCAAAAATGGTCAATCTTAAAGAGAGTACAACCCTAGAAAAAAAAAATATATATATATATATGTGTGTGTGTGTGTGTGTGTGTGTGTGTGATGTGTGTGTGTGTGTGTGTGTGTGTGTGTGTGTGTGTGTATGGATCTACTTGAATGGCCAGATTACCGAACTTGATTTTCCTGAGACAGCAACATTGAAACCTTGATTTCCTGAACGTGAAAGTTTTACCAGGGTAAGTAAACACTTGCCCACCATGGGGAAATATTCCCTTTTTCCCTCTGTAGTGCGATCCTGGAGTTGGTATATATAGTTAGGGAGGTATTGGGGGTGTAACCCCCCACCTAGGTGGGTTTTACATACTGCAATGTGCTTCTGTGCAATTTTGGGCAAGTGTTTACTTACCCTGGTAAATCTTTCACTTTTGAGAAATCAAGGTTTCAATGTTGTCATCTCATGAAAATCACATTCAGTAATCTGGTCTTTTGAGCTTTCAAAGTAGATTCATGTATATATATATATATATATATATATATATATATGGTTCCCTATTAGAATCCCGAAACACTATAAGCCTGAAAGTCAAAATCCTGAAAACTAATGACTGAAAATGCAAAATCTCGAAAATGCAAAATCCTGAAAGTCAAAATCCTGAAAACACAAATAATGCAAATATGTCACTATAAAGACACTAATATCTACCAACTGACCCTGACCCTAACCCTAACCCTAAGGTCCGTCACTATCGCACACTCACCTGACCCGCGCCCTAACCCTAACTCACTTAAACCGCCCCTAACCCCAATATTTGTCACTATTGCATACATGCCTAACCTGCGCCCTAACCCTAACTCACTTATACCGCCCCTAACCCTAACATACAACCAACCGCACACTCACCCGGACCCAACGCATGACCTAACACCACAGGGCTAACAATAGCAAAGCCACAATGACGTCAGTATGTCCATTTTGTGTTTTCAGGATTTTGACTTTCAGGATTTTGCATTTTTGAGATTTTGCATTTTCAGTCATTAGTTTTCAGGATTTTGACTTTCAGGCTTATAGTGTTTCAGGATTCTAATAGGGAACCATATATATATATATTATATTCTCCCTCTACCAGTGTAAGAAATCTTGTTAAAGGGAGGACTGAAAGCACAGTAACTCAGAACTCTTGCCTCTTGATAAGATGGACTCATGAGTGGAGTAGGATATGGATAGTACCTATAGAAACCTGAAGAATGATCCTGTGGCAACCTACAGAAGAGATCAGAGCTCAGACCTGTGGATATAGTTAAATGATTGCAACATTTGGTACTGCATGAAACAAAAACCCTGCAGGCTAGAACTGGGCTTTATGAATGGCAAATTATTTACCAAACTGCAGCTGGCTGAACTAACTATGACTTACTGTACCAGCTATGTTATGTGAAACATTTGCCTTTGTTGATGAAACTTTTGTTTTGTCATTGTAAATAATAAACTTTTGTATTTTGTCACTAGATCGAAATTGGGTTAAACCTGAATCAGCACTCACACAAACACACACACACACACACACACACACACACACACACACACACACACACACACACACACACACACACAAAAGTGTCCTTATTCCAAACTGAAGTTGTGAAGAATGCATTCTATTGTAGGAAGTGTTTGGTGAATTGAGCATGGATGCGATTCTGAAAACAACTGGATGTCAAGTGTATATGTTAATGAGTATGGCAAATGAATTCCACACACTTGTGTCTGCTTTCAAAACACAATGTATGCACCCAATGACAATAATATCTATCAACTAATATCTCAATACTCTACAACAAGCATTTGGTGGAGGGCACAAATTGGCATTTAAAACTTGCAAGTGAAATTACATAATCTTACTGTAAATTCTGCAGAAATAACTGCAGGCTGGTATTTTGCAAAATATGTTAGAGGACAATCTAGGCTACATCTCTATATCCAGACACAGCCAGCATGGTGGCATGCCAGGCTACAGTTAAACCAGCTCTCTGATTTGTTGAATGCACCCCATATGTCTTCACACAACCTGCATTTCCCTACAGGCTGTCCTCACACAAGCTAATACAGTCCCAGTAGTGAGAAAGGTATGTCTGAGCCTTGGTATGCTGTTCTGTGGGGTATTACAGAGGCACACGTCTGATAGTGCAGGGGTCTCCCAGACAGTCACTTGTTATATACTAGGACAGTCCCTGACAGTCATGTACAGTAAAGTGGATGACGTCATCTGCTTCTTGGTAATAGCAAGGGAATGATAAACTACCAAGGAATGGATCTATTACCTAGTAAACTTCTCTACTGTGTTATCGGTGCAGCTGATTGCACCAATGCTCCAATCAAAACCACTTTTGGAGATGATACAAAATGTTACTTTAACAGAAAGGGGTGGCTATCACTCAGTAGCCAGGTAGTGTGCTTAGGAGATGGCCTCATTATTAAGATGATAGCAATACACTATGGAAGCATGCATGATACAGCTATCTGGAGAAAAAGTGCCCCATGAACGTTGTTTGTTTAAAGAGGGTGAGATTGGGAGTGGGTTACTACTTGGCAAGCTGGACTGTGTACCACAAATGTTTTTCATGTTTCCACAATGTACTGTACTGTGAAGCAGCAAGTCTAATGTTCTGTCCATTCAGTGATGGTTTCATGTGCTAAAATTATGATTCAGATGTCTGGACACATCCTGATGTGTGCTGTAGTGGACATCAGAAAAGATTGCAGAAATGGTCACTGCATGTGCCATGGTGCACAACATAATCACATCCAAGCTTGGTGGTCTTCCAGCCCTAGGAAGGAGTGATCTACACCAAGAACCCTACATTTCTGAAGAGGAGTTGTCACAGGTTTCACTATATGATCAGGATGACACAAGGGACAGAACATTCAAGGATGGGCAATGAAGACTGTTACATTATATGCTGGCTCAGGCAATACAGATATGTCTGTCTCTGAACATTAAGTCATGACATACCAGATGTACATATTTACACAAATAAACAGGTACTATGTACCATATTGGTGACTGGATACCAATGCCACATGTGAAAGCCACATAATCTATCTGTGACTTGTAACTGGGGAACATCATACATCTTATGTTCATATGTAAATATTAAGCAATCAGTCTGCAGACTATTACAAGCCTAGCCAATAATCCAATGTCAGAATCAAACCATGTACCTTATACCTGTGAGATAAAGACCTAAACTATTATGCCAACTCATATCCTATGCAAGTATCCAAATTATGCCTTACTTAAACATAAGCATACTATGTGGTAACAACTACACAAAAGTTCAGAGAACATTTGATGAGAAGGACACATTTATGAGAGATGAAGAAATGTAGGAGAGGTATAGAAACTGTTGTGGACATACTTTTATGTGTATGTCCTGCATGTGGTAAATGTCAGTGCAGTGTAAGACATAAGGTTAAGATATGCATTGCATGTGTGGAATGTAGTGTGTGTATGTGGCACAGTATGTACAGAAGGTCAGCTGTTGTGATGTGATAAGGGGGAAAGTAGAAGACCACAACATGCATGCAAGGGTTCAGAACTTAGGCATGGTAGGAAGACATAACTCTCAAGACACATCACAAGCATGGTGTGCCTGAAATCATACCCTGGTATAGGTTGCACACTGTGCCATGGCAAAAACTGACACATGCAGACATCATGCTCAACATGTGCCATGCAAGGTATAGCCAAGTCAATAGATATGCACAGCATCCCAGACACAAATTCCATGGCAAGCAAAGTTGACTGTCACTGACACATGAGAACAACTGATGATGGCATACTTGTAGATCTGATTGAGGTGTGGGAAAACATGGCAAAACCAAACCATGAGGGCAAACACACAACCTAGGATTTGCAGGGTAATATGCATGTTTGGCATGTATGGAAGAACATATGGATGCAGTATGCATATTGTATCAGAGGCACATGGGACTGCGGATTACATAAGCATGTGATGCCAGACTGTAGAATGCGTGTGTTATGTAGATGTGCAGTTTATTCATTGGTGGTGCCTACAGAAAAAAAAACATGCCATGGGAAAAACATATATGCTATTCCATATATACTTGTGCAACCAGTATTGTCAAACAAGAAGGGAAGGTTTACCAGGAATGACCTGCATACTACCCAATAATAATATGATAACATGCAATTTGTAGCAGAACTTTAAGCACTATAATAGTCAAAGCATCTATGCAACATGGTGTTTTGTGCTGTATACTGACATGAAAGCTGATCACGAGATGTCAGTCCTGTGAACAAATGTATGTGGGAAAGTAGAAGACCACAACATGCAAGTAAGGATACAGAACTTAGGTTTGGTAGGAAGACATAACTATCGGGACACCTCACCATCATGGTGTGCCTGAAATAATAACCTGGTATAGGTTGCACACATGCATAGTATGACATGTGCCACACAAAGGTCATCATTACCACAGGTGCATGGTGACACAACACCAAATACACTAAGACACCTGTAAAGATAACACAAATATAGACACGAATGCCCATGCAAGTATGCCCCCAGTAGTTGTGGCCTTGACTGCCCCTGCCATGTGAGGAAACCTCAGCCTCCTATTGTTGTAACACAGATCTAGAGGTGGCACCCTGTGTAGTGTGGAACACAGTAGGGGTGTCTACTGTGGCACATGGTATGTTGCATGATATGTCAGTTGGTGGTCTGAGCATGCTGACCCATAATAGCTGTATATGCGCATTGCAGCACAGGCACTATAAACAAAAGAGTGCCATTGGTACAGCATTCAAGAGGAGATCTCCCTGTTTCACTTGGCTGCATACTGATCATACAGGCCCAGGTAGTACTGTGGCACTGCTCAGTCACAGCTGAGACAAGCTGCTCTAGTGAGTATGAAACTGATGCCACACAAACAGTGCTGACCTGACCATACCATGCCAGTGTGCCTGTGTTCAAGAATTAATAGGAGTGTAGAATACTGGAATGAACTGGAAATAACTGGAAGAAATGGGAAGGAGACTGGAATGAATGTCTTTATCTTTTAATTACCCAGAACTGTGCTGAACAGATGCCAGTCTCTCCTTTATGTGCCAAATCTTCTTGTACCTTTCAGAATAAAAGTCTGCATACAGTGTAGTTCTCTTAAGAATGTTTTATTATGTACAGTGAAGGAAGATGTCAGCAATATTCATATCAAATCTTATTGTCCATAGCTTCTGCACTTATTATGCTGTCTATAAATTCTGTACTCAGAATGTCAAATCTTACTGTCTCCAATAACAGTGCGGATAAACTGAACTCATATTCTTTTCCTCCTGAATAATATAATTAATATTTTGGAATGCTGGATATTTGACCTGACTTCTGCACTCACTCTCGGGTGCCTGTACCAAACATCTGAGGACTGCATTGCAATGACTTTCTGCACATCAGTCCAAATGATCTAACTGTGTCTGAAGTATCGCATAACAACACCAAAACCCTGTAAATTTCTACATGCTTCTTTAATCTTGGTTCACAAACCTCATACCATCTGAACAAGATCTGTTTGTACTCAATGTACTGAACATTCTGTCAGCACACTTTATTCTTATCAATATTCTTGACTGCAGTTTATTTTCACTAATTGCAAGTGCATTCACTGAAACTGCATGCAAAATGTGAAGGAGTGCTTTAATATGGCTGTGTTTTATACAAAGAGAATACTGTAATTTTGTCTAAGAAACTACAGTTAAATGAAACTTGATTTTATACTGTAATTCTGATTCTTATGTAACTCATAGATCCAGTGTGCCACACGGTCAGTTGCACAAGCAAACACATACATTTCAGTACCATGATGGTGCTGTCACTGATCATGCATCTGCAAAATTAGGCATACACCTTTGGAAATATATCCTTGCATCACTGCCACCTGTCCATCGATATCAGTTTTCGCTCCACCACTGTCAGACTTACATGGGGAAAAGTTGCCCAAGGTCTTTTTCTTGACAAGTAGCCACTGATAAACTATCAGCAGATTGACCAGATTTACTGCCTTCTGTTTCAGAGGAAATATCTTGGGCTACAGGACTGTCATCACATTGGCTAAACAAAGTAAACACAAATGCAGTGTCATGTGTGTGTCACTGGCCATGCAGCTTGTCCGTACCATATTATGTCCTGTGTTAGGATCAGTGGATGAGTTCAGGGAGGAAATGTGAAATGGATAAGCTGTTAGAAGCACAAGTTGTCTGTCTACTATGCTATTAAACTCAGTGGCACTTGAGTGGCCCACCCCTTTCGTACATTTGACTTTAGAAGCTCCTCCCATTCTCATCTTGTCTGCTCATACCAGTGAGCACTAATAGTACAAACTAGAAAGGCTCTCCATTTAGAATGTTAAAACTTCAATTACTCTGTCTTTCATGTCTTCCTATTACACTCTGCAATATGAAAAATATGAATCCAATTTGTTCAAGCACACTTTTTAAAATCACAAACATCTGAGCAAGTATAGCAATTACTTGCAGCCTAGAAACCACAGCTTTGGAATCAGTTTAGGATTACTGCTGATGTTTTGCTCCTGATGAGAAAAAAAGCACAAGGATCTTATTCTCTCGCCTTCCTAGTATTTCGTTGGACCCATCTTGGGATTAGTACTACTGTTTTACTTCTGGTGAGAGGAAAAGCATGGAGACATTGATTCCTGGCTGTCATTGATCGCGCAGTTAGTATAGGACTTCCCTGACTGGTTTGCTTTTACGCTAAGCTGCCATATATGCTATCCAGAGCATCTATAGGGAGAAAGCCACAACAGGCCTACAGAGCCACAGAACATTTGAGAAAAGACTACTGATCACCAAAGAGCTTATCACCTTCTTAATTACCAGCTTGGGATTACAGCTACTGTTTTGCTTCTAGTGAGAGATTCCAAGCAGAGTGTAGCTGTGTGGTGAAACCAGCAATAGTAATAACCAGATAGTAGCCATTAGGCAAATCATCACTATTGTCAGTCTTGGTTAACAGTGAATGGATAAATTCATGAGATTTTGCTGGATTGAATTTATTGGCTCCTTGTCATGGTAGAGGATGATTTCCTGGCTAACTGTGGCCAAAACTGAGGATAAATTTAGGTGTCTTGCTATTGGTTGTTGTGCTCTATTCAGCTTCTTGTTTCTTGCCTTCTGTGTTATAAATAAGACAATTTAGCTCAATGCTGCCCCTTAATCAGTGGCACAGCACACTGCACTGTATAGATGCAGGCAT
Organism: Protopterus annectens; assembly: GCF_019279795.1. Taxonomy (NCBI): domain Eukaryota; kingdom Metazoa; phylum Chordata; order Ceratodontiformes; family Protopteridae; genus Protopterus; species Protopterus annectens. The sequence continues at coordinate 1,635,316,479 of NC_056733.1, forward strand.
TTAGAGCCTTATGTTTGTCTATACAATGTACTCCTCCAGTTCCTGTTGTACTTTAATTAATCAGTAGTTGTACAAAGATGCTCTGGTTTGCACTAGGGGGCATGCTGTTCTCCATTTGTCAACTTACATTCTTTTAGGCAGATAATACATTTAGTAAATCAACTACAAACCTTATAGCTGCAACGTCCCCTGCAGCCCATGAAATGGGAATCCTGACACAATGCAGCAATTGTCTTCTGTTTACTGACAAACATCTACTAGATAAACTAATGGATACACTGTGTGAAAGATGTAGTTATGCAATGTTATTAAACCCCAAGCTCTCGCATAAAGCCACCACAAATAAGCAGGTTGTCAATATTTTATTTTTTATTATTATTTATTATTTATTTGCAGTTTGTTAACCAGGATAGTCCATTAGGCCACTAAGAGCCCGTTTTCAATGGAGTCCTGGGGAGAAAAGCTCCAGACAGTACATATATACAATACAAAGTACTAATTTCACAATAAGCACCACAAAAGGTTTTACAGGAATACAGAGTGAATATGAAACTAATAAAAAAATATCAAATACATTTGGAATGGCATTTCACATAAGCATTATAAAAGATTTATAGGAATACAGAGTAAATATGGAACTAACAAACTAACAAGAATATATGAAATACATTTAAAATAGTAAAAAAAGAAATGTTTTTTCCCCCTGTGGGATTGTTGTTCAGCAATTGGTCAATATACTGAATAAGAGGTGAGGAGTTAATGCAGAATTGTTTAGTTTTAGGAGAGTGGGGAGGGTATTAGAGGGATCAAGTAGGATAGGAGCATCACACAACGTCTTACAATATCACACCACACTAAGCTAGATACACACAGCTCATACCAAACAGATTGCCCTTCATTTGCTGAAGCTCTTAAAAGTAACCTACCTCAACTGCAAAGTACCCTCAGCAACCTCACAAACACATAACACAGGCAGCACCCTCTATAAAACATATATTTAACAGTCTCAGTGACTCATTTCAAGAGCCCATAAGACAACCCTCCACACAATCTAATATCCTACTCTTAGGTGACTCCATAGTAAGACACACTAATGCACCACTCACCAGCTTGTGCAAAGAAAGTCTCACAGTCAGTTGCCCATCGGGGTCCAGGATTTGCCACATTATGCATTCATGTCCTACCACCACATGAACACATACGATGCAGTCATAGTTCATGTCAGTGTCAATGACTTGAGATGTACTTCCCTGGATTATAGTGAGAAAGATATGATGGAACACTTGAAATATGTGTCTGAGGTTGATATATACCTGGTCTTGAGCAGTATTCTAGCATTACCAAGAATGATGCCACAATACAAATACAATATTATTGTTTTCATCAATTGGCTTAGCTTCTGGTGTTATTAAAAATATGCACAATATATATCAACCTAGGGGAAAATGGCTTGCCATCCTAACTGCTTTGCCATGAATGGCCTGCACCTCTGCCCAAGGAATTTGTAAATTGGCTACATCCTTGCTCATCCCCATAGTCCCCTTTTTAGGCAATGTCAGTCGCCTAAAGCTTCCAATATAACAAAACAGAAACTGGATAGCATGAAGGTATTGCTGCCCAATACTAGATGCCTTAACAAAAACTTCACTCCAAGAAGCACTCCTTACCCTGGAAAGTGTTGATGAATCCACCACCACAGAGACCAGGTTAAAGACCATCAAAACAGTCCAACAGTTTAGCATTTCAACACCTATTGTACATTCAGGCCCAGAACATTAGGCAAAGGCACTAAAGGTGGTGGTATCTACCTATTCTAAACAATTCACCTCCATGTTTGTTAAACATGGTATCAACCTGGAGCTCCTCCTCCTCCTAACAATACCCCTTATCATAGAATAGCTAACTATAGTAGCCCCTCTATTTCCTGCTCGGCCCACACATCCTGCCTCACTAGAGTGGGAGTCTGTGTATTTAACCAAGCACCATTGTTCTAGGAGACATCAATTGCTCGCTCCATAAACTGGGAAATTTATACATCCTCAAACATGTATGCCTAGAAATTTCTGGACTTTATTCATATAACTTCTCTGGACCAGTTAGTCTGTACTTCAGCCATGGGCAACCAAATCATTATCAACATGGGTCAGCTCTATTTCCCACCAATTGTAACTTCCTCCCTGGTCAAATCAGACCATAAATAATTTCCATTCACTATAAGACTGAAGCCTGAAGAAATTTCCAATACCTCAATATTCAGTGATTATGCAAAGACTAATATAAAACTAAGTGATGACTTGGCTAAATTCAAAAGCCTCTTTCATACTGACAATCTGCATCACATATGTGTATTACTTTACTGACATATTATATGCATATGTAAATAGCTGCATAGATGCATTTGTCCCCTTCAGAAATAAATACAATTATTTCTGATACAACCTTAATATAAACAGGCTCCATAATAAAAGAAAACAAATATCATTGCACTACCGTCTTAGAAACATCAAAAATTGTGCCCAGCACTGTACAAGGATAATAGTTAATGATATCATGCATCTAGAGAATTTCTCCCTGGGCCTCCGCTGAAAATTGGCTCTTGTTCCAAGTCGGACCTTCCCAGTTAACAAATGTTAAATAAAAAAAAAAAAATATATATATATATATATATATATATATATATATATATATCACATATTCACAGCAAGTGGTAATTGACAGTCTACTAGTGACACATTTATATCAAACTTCACCCTCCAATATTCCCAGGTCACATACCTGCATCTACATCGCACCACAATTCTTCCAAGAACAAGTCATCAAGGCACTGTCTAAGGCCAATAACAATAATTCTATGGGGGTGTGCAACATACAAGGCTGCCTACTGGTCAGACAGAAACATGACTTGTCAGACTGCCTACAGAAGCTATTCAATATCTGCCACAGAAAACAGGCTTCATGCCAGATGAATCATGGCTAGCAACAGTCATTCCCTTGCATAAAGGTGGTTTCAATAGACCCTGGTAATTACAGACCCATAGCCTGACCAGACTCATCTGTAAGGCAATGGAATAGATAATTATAGGACTATTAAATAAATAAGGATATAGGTAACCTACAGACTCTTGGTCAAAGTAATTTCAGATCTGTCAAGGGCTAATACTGTCGACTTAACCTAGTTGTCTTCATTAAAAAAAAAATACTTTGCAATGGATGAGGGCAAATCAGTGCTTGCAAAGGTCTTTGATACTGTCACACTCTGATATCTTAGGCTTTTTCTGAACTGAATGCAAATCTGTGTGTAGCACATTGGATAGCAAATTGTTTCTCGTAAATAGAACCAAAGAAATAAAGGTGGGTGGCTCTACCTTCTTCAAAAAATCTGCCACTAGCAGTGTACCTGGGGTTTAGTCCTTGAGCTGGTCCTCTTTGAAATGTACTCCTTAGAAATCAAAGCTAATATTAAAGGGTTTTGGCTAATCTATTTTGTAGATAACTGCAAATTTGGTGCCATCATAAAATCCCTATAGAAATCCATTATCTTCCAAGAAGGACTGTTCCAAACAAATAGTTAATGGCAAAACGATGGACTAAAACTAAATGCTAAGAAATGCATAATCACACCCTTTATCAAGCAAGCATGACTCCCCTTGTATCCTTATAATAGTATGAATCCCCTTGTTACTCTCACATTGACAGCAGAATCCTGAAAAATTTATCCCATAGTCAGATATCTGGAAACCTATATCAACCATGAACTGTCATTTGATCACTATGCATCCACTATTGTAAGGAAGTTAATTTTTATTGCACAGCTTATATATTTAAGGGCATATCTATCTATATATATATATATATATATATATATATATATATATATATATATATATATATATATATATATATATATAATCTTTCCACTGTACTCAGCTATCATTAGGCCGATCATTAAATATAACACCCTTTTTACGATGTTCTTGTCCAGATGTTTGTCACAACTGGAATGACCACAATGGTTCATCACTAAAAAAATCAAGCATCTAAATTATAAAAAAATATGAAAACCATCTAATAGCCTTGTCCCACTTCTCTGTATCATAAAGACTACTGAGAGGTGACCTCTACCTTGTATATAGACCCTCAGCAGGACCTATCCTGTCAGACATATAGCACATTCACAAGTCCACTGGAAAAAACTCACCCAAAAAGGTTAGTTTGCTTTTGATTTCTTGTACTTTGTATTACTTTATTGCCATTTTCTGTTTTGTATACTGTGATTTGTTTTCTTTACACTGTGTTTTATTTGTATTCTGCTTTTAATTGCATATTAAAACTTGAAAAGAGACCACAGATGTGTCTCGTGTGAGTCAGAAATAATTTCCCACCCTCCATCCCTGTTAATGTTGTGTTCTTAAACACCACTGTCTTTCTAGTTGCCTGCCTCTTATGTTACTTTGACCATATATCTCCTTCCATCTCTCCTTTCACTGGCTGGTGTGAGCAATCACAAAATTATCATTTTGTGAAATCACCCTCCTTCAACTATTTATATTTATTGGTCATCCCACTATATTCTATACTACCAGAACACAAAATTGCCCACCCATTTTCCATCTATCTTGCTCTTTTAAAAATAGTGGCTCTCACTTAGACAGCCAAAACCTAAGTTACCACTTTCATATCTAACTGCTTAGTACACACTGCAGTGTTTAGGATAAACTATTTTTTCATTTTACCTTTAAACATCTATTACAAGACCACCAGTTATTGGAGATCCCACATTCTGCCTCTCAGTAGTCATCTTAGGATTAGTGCTTCTGTTTTCTCCTGGTGAGAGAAAGAGGGTTTCCTATGGACTGCTGATCACCAGAAAGCCTAATAGTTGCTTTATAAGTGACAGCTTGGAATCTGTGCTTATATTCCTGGTGAGAGAAGGAGCAGAGTGCATTGATTCCTGACTGTTTGTGGTTGGAGAGTGAATGTCTGTGCTTAACATTCCAGATTGGTCTGGTTGATATTCAAGGCATCTACCAGGAGAAGGCTACAAGCCTACAGACCCTTGCATAATCTGGGACAAGACTGTGGATCACCAAACAGACTGTGGCCTGATTTTCATCTTGGGTTGGTGCTAACATTTTGCTTCTGGTGACAGAAGAAGCAAAGGAGTATTGTACTCCAACAGAGTGAAGCTGTGGTGATACCAGCATTAGTAGTAGCCAGGCAGTAGCCATTCTTGCGACTCCCATCTTTTCATCATCCTTGACAAGCTAATTATTGGTTTTCAATAAGTACTGCTTGATTTGTTTCTAACTTCAGAATATCTTCCTAAATACTTCATCCCTATATATTCAGGGTCTACATATAAGTTTCCTGTTAAGTGTTTGGCAGTGCCCTGTACAGACTCAGACACCTTGAGTGACTTTTTTCCTGTAAAAGCACAATTGAAATTTCTCCAATACCTAGTTGCACATAGGACAACTAGTTTGCAGTGATAACCACTGTCCCCATGGTTGCAAACCTGATACTCCTGACAGTGATTGATATTCTCACTCCAACTGTCTAATCAATAAAAAATTGTCTGTGGCCATGGATATGAACATTCCTACTGTCTTCGTTACCTGCTTGGTGGATATGGGCATCCTGAGTCAATGTAGAAATTACCTCATGTTAACTGACAACCAGTTAATTCTCAAACTGATATGGTATGTGAGAGATGTATTTACACAATGTCACTGGAGGCAAACCTCTCACACAAAAGTACTCATAACGTCAAGTAAGGTTGTCAGTAGTGCACACGCTGCACCCATCATTCACACTTCAAAGCAGACAAATAAACCCACATATGCTGAGGCAATTAAATGTAACCTTCCTAAACCACAAAGACCTCCTAGATGAAGTACACATAACAAATACCCCCATCAGCCCCAAATGCACTCTTTCAAAACAACATCCACATCAACACATAGAACTACATTTCATGGAGCCCCTACCTCTAAGTCCATAAGGCAAACCACCACACAATCCAAGATTCTAGTCATTGGAGACTCCATCATGAGACACACTGATGTCCCTCACACCAAGCTGAGTAAGGAGAAAGTCACGGTCAGTTGCTTATCAGGGGCTAGGATCTGCCACATTACGCACGTAGTGAGGACATTGGACCACAATTACCAATATGACTCAATCATAGTCCATGGGGAGTAAATGATCTGAGACATTCCTTCCTAAGCTACTTGAAGAGAGACATCATGGAGCTCTCAAACTATGTGTCTCAGGCTGGTATGAGCCTAGCATTCAGCAGCATTTTACCTTCTCCAAGGATGATGCCACAATATGAACAAAAGATGATTGGCTTTAATAATTGGCTTAGTTTATGGTGTCATTCTAAGGGGGTGCAGTATTTGCCAGCATGGAAGGAGATCATCAACAAACCACAATGCTTTGCCAGGGATGGTCTGTACCTTTTCCATCCAGGCTTTTGCATATTAGCTAAAACATTGTCTTCCCCCATAGTGCCTTTTTTTAGGCAATGTCAAACTGAAAGTACTTCCAACATAGCAAATCAAAACTAAGAAAATCTAAAGGTATTACTGCTCAATGCTAAGAGTCTAAACAAAAAACACCACTCTCTAGAAGTTCACTTTACCCTAAAGAATGCTGACATTTGTGCGGTCACTGATACATGGTTTAAAGCTGCAGAGAGTGCACACATACTACAAGGTTATAATGCCTTCCACACATTTAGGCCAGCTACTTCACAGGCAGGGATTAAAGTTGGAGGTGTCTCTATTTATATCAAAAATAAATATTCTTCAAGTCTGGTCAAACAGGACAATGCACTTGAGCTGTTCTATGTTCAAATCACCATAGGCAAAATCCAGTACCATTTCCTTGCAAGATATAGGTCCCCCTCCATGACTCAGGAAACCCATTAGACATATTAAACTTATTAGAAACCCAACCATCCAACCCAATACCATATTCATGGGTGATTATAATTATCACTCTATTAACTGAGAATCTTATATGACACCAAACATACACACACAGAGATTCCTGGATTTTGTAAACGCAAACTCCCTGGACCAGATAATCACTACACCAACCAGGGCTACAACCATACTGGATCTGGTCCTCACTAATATGGGAGAATGCTGCACACCCCCTACTGTAATGCCTTCCCTGGTAAGGTCAGACCACAAAATGGTCTCCTTTGAAGTATAAATAAAACCTGGACCACCAGCTAAACATGGAATATTCAGGAACTATTCTAAGGCTAACCTCCTGCTATTAAGTGAGAACCTGTCAAAATTTCAAGCCACTATAAACCCTTAGAACACTGCTGCCTATGCAGAACTGTTCACAGAATCCCTGTACAAGCATGTTAATAGCTGCATAGAGGCAGCTGTACCCACCAGGAAGAAGTACAGAACTTACTCAAAAAACAAACCACCTTGTTGGAATCACAAAATCCATAGGCTGTATAACAGGAGGAAAAAAATCATGGCAAAAATTAGGAAGTGGTGCACCCAGCAGGATAAAACCACTCTCATCAAACTTAACAAACAACTGAGAGGACAAATAAAGTCTACAAAGCCAAATTTAAGGGGAGTTTGGCCTTCCAGGCCAAGGACAACCGCAAAACATTCTTTAGCAATGTCCACAACCTCAATGGCAATACACAATTGTGTGCGGTGCTCATTGTAAATGGAGTCACCTATACTGAGCCAGAAAATATACCTGCTGGTTGACAAACTCAGCCCCAACTTTACCACTCCCCCCAAGCCTTCCCTCAGGAAATATCATCAAATATAACTCCCCCTACTATCACTAAGGAACAGGTCCTTAATAGTCTCGTTAAGACCAAGAACACTGCATCAATGCGCCCAGACAATATCCCGGGATGCCTTCTAAATAGCATGAAAAATGACCTATCCGGGCTTCTGGAATTACTATGTAATTGTAATTGTAGCCTACAAACAGGCTTTGTGCCTCATGAATGGAGAATGGCAACAGTCATCGCTCTGCACAAAGGTGGGCTATCTATAGACCCTGGAAACTACAGACCCAAAAGTCTCATTAGTCTTGTATGTAAAGCCATGGAAAGAATTATCATGAGATGATCAACAGAGATATAGTAAACCTCCAGACACTAGACCCGACCCAGTTTGGTTTCATCAAGGGCAGATCATGCCTACTCAACCTGGTGGACTTCTTTGTGAAGGTCACCAAAACAATGAATGAGGGCACAATCTTTCAAATTACCTACCCTGACCTGGACAAGACATTTGACACAATACCCCACTCAGGCATTGCTGACAAACTCAAAAGGTTACGTACAAACCGTATATGTTACCATGATGTAGATAGTCAACTAGCTCACAGATAGGACCCAGGAAGTTAGAATTGGGGAGTCCACCTTACAAAGAGGCCAGTCACAAATGGAGTCTCTCAAGGATCAGTCCTTGAAACACTCTTTTTTGGCATTTACTTCTCAGAAGTCAAGGCCAATGTTAGTGGTCTCTGTCTGACTAAATTTGCAAATGATTGCAAATTAGTAGCTGTCATTTAATATCACACTGACACAAATGTTCTCCAGAAGGGGCTGACACAGACAAACAACTTGTGTCAAAGCCATGAACTAAAACTAAATGCCAAGAAATGCATCATAGTATCCTTTGGGATGTCATCTATCCCTGGTAACTACCATATTGACAACACACCCCTTAGAGTTGACCCAGTAGTCAGCACTTAGGGTCACACATAGATAGTAATCTAACCTTTGACCATCACTTGTTTACAGTGGTGAGAAAATCATTCTATATTGCACAACTTATAAACAAAGGCATGACATCTAAGTCCAAGGAAGTCATTGTTCCACTATATATGGCATTCATCAGACTTATCATTGAGTACAGTGCCCCCTTTTGGTAAGTACCTAACCAGGCATATCCAACAATTGGAACATCCACAGAGGTTCCTGACTAAAAGAATACAGGGCGTAAGTAAAATGTCTTATGCAGACCATGTCAAGGCCCTGTCCCTGAATTCTGTCTCCTACAGGGTTTTGGGGGGAGATCTATGCCTGGCATACAGAGCATTCTCAGACCCTACTCGGATGGACCTCCTGCATATCCACAAAACAAACAACACCAGAATTACCCATTCTAAAGACTTAAACCTTGCCTGCTATATACATAGGACCTACTGGCGAGATAGGAATGTATCCCACAGACTACCCCATCTATGAAACAGGCTCCCCATCTATGTGAAACAGAGTTCCTCCCTACCCAATTCAAGTGCAACTTGGACAATTGGATGGGAAACCAGAACTTCATCTCTGGTTTTGTACCTATGTCTTTAATGAACACAGGTAACCTGTAAATGGTTCATCTCCCAGGCATACTTACACTTATCAAGGGTATCAGAACTTGTCAGAGATTTGGGATGCATGGCTAGGCTTAAAAAGGGGTCTATATTAGATACTCGAAGTTACTGAACTTCGAATACGATATGATCGACACCATATCGTCAAAGTCCAGTAACATCGAATACCTAATAAAAACATTAAATAAAGTCAAAACACAGAACTACTTGCTCTAACCAGGGGTGGGGGTAAGCCCACCTGCACCCCCCACACCCCGCACTACTTAAATATTCCAACTCCGAGACTGCACTACATTCAAGTAAATGGAAATCTCCCCTTATGGAGATTTACGTTTACCTCTTTGATGTTCTGCGGTTTCGCTGTTTACATGTCGGCAATGTCAGATTCGACATTGTGATTGTTTGAGATTCTGATATAGACCCCTTAAAAAGTCCCTTGTTCTCATTAGCCTAGTAAACACCTATGAACCTATAGGTTCATAGGTTCATAGGTTTATAGGTAGGTACTAGGCTATTGGCCCAAGGGCCTACATAAGCCTAGTCAACAAGGTTCCATGGCATACGCCACCCAAGAAAGTTACTTTCTAGTGCCACTGTCGAGCAGAGACACAGAAGTGATCCCCAGGGTGTAGTTCCTATTTCCCATCCACTCATCAAGATTTTTCTTGAAGAGTGCTAATGAAGAACTTTGCTTGACATAGATGGATAGCTTGTTCCAGAGTATAGGAAGTCTCTGGGACATAAATCTATCCCTCCAACGTGTCCTGTTTATTGTGGTGACAAGGTTTAGGTCCCTAGAGTGTGTATCTCAGAGGGATTGGGATTTCTTTAGGTGTAGCATGTCCAACAGCTCTGGGTTTGACATAGCTTTATACGTTAGGCAGAGATCACCTCGGAGTAGGCGATATGCTACGGAGTAAAGCTGGAGTTTTTTGAGGTGGTCAGTGTAGGGCATTTGTTTGAGGCCAGTAATCCTCTTTGTGAGGTACTTCTGTGGCCTTTCCAGCTGCTGCAGATGTGTTGTGAGGTACATTCCAAAAGGGGCATTGTACTCTATAATGGGTCTAATGAGTGTCGAGTAGAGGGAAACAATGACCTCGTTTTTCCTGGATGAGAACCCTTTTATTATGAGGTGTGCGACATAGAAGGACTTCCTGACTACTGTGGTGATGTGACTATCAAAGGAGAGACTACAGTCCACCTGGGTCCCAAGGTCTCTTATCACGCATTCAGTGTTAAGTAGATTGCTGCCTATGTGGTAGCTCATGGGTACAGAGTTTTTACCAAAGGGAATGACACTGCACTTTTTGGCATTGAGCTTGAGGCCATGGCTCTGACACCAGGCATCTGTCTCAGTGAGGCCCTTCTGTAGGATGTCCACATCATTTGGGCCTCCTGTGTTAGCCTGTACATCAGCGAAGTAGATACCAAACAGGAGAGGTCCCAGGACAGAACCCTGTGGTACTCCACTTGTCACTGCTTTGTGATCAGATTTGGAGTCTGCAACTTTTACAGTGTGGGGTCTGTCAGTGAGCCAGTTGGTAACCCATCTTGTGACATAGGGATTTATACCTAGTTTAGTGAGTTTAGCTATAATTCCAGAATGGGGGATGGTGTTGAAAGCCTTGGCGAGGTCAAGATAGGCTGTGTGAACCACCTTACCCTCATCCATGGCTTTGGTGACTGCCTCAAAGAAGTCGATCAGGTTCAGGAGGCATGATCTGCCTTTCACAAACCCAAAATGGGTGGAATCCAGAGTTTGGAGGTTTCCAATGTCTTTGTTTATGAGTTCCATGATGATACGTTCCATGGCCTTGCAGACCAGGCTCATCAGGCTAATAGGTCGATAGTTCCTGGGATCAGTAGTGGCTCCCCCTTTGTGGAGTAGGATAACTGTTGCTGTGCACCATTCAGTGGGCACAAAGCCTGATGCGAGACTATTATTAAACATGAGTCTTAAGGGGGAGCCAATTCGTTCTGAAGTTCGTGTAAAATGCAGCCTGGGATGTTGTCTGGTCCCATGGATGCTGTGTTTTTGGCTTTAGAGAGTGCAGCTTTTACCTGCGTAGTTGTGATTACAGGGACTCTGCATTCTTACTGTATAGATATGGGCCCTTTAGTGGGTGAGAGGGGGGTAAAGTTAGCACTGAATCTATCTGCCAGGATGTTGGCAATATCAGATGGTTCTGTAATTTTCATGCCTTTGTGCTTTAACTCAGAGCAGATCTGGATGTTGCCATCTAGATTCTTGACATAGCTATAGAATGCTTTGTGGTTGTCCTTGGATTTAGTGGTGATCTTGTTTTCGTAGCTAGCTTTGGAGGATCTTATAAGGGATCTCAGCTTCTTACTGAGGCTGACCAGGGAGCTCCTGCACTCATGGGATTTTACTCTCTTTTGCAACAGTTTCTTCCTTCTGTTGTACAATTTGTTTATGGCAGGGGACCACCAGATTGGCTTCCTTTTTTTGGAGGATAGAGTCTTTGTTCTGTTTGGGATAGCACGATCCATGCATTCATGTAGGTGCTTATAGAGTGCATTTGTGTAGGATTCAGCAGTTGCAACTGTATTGTCCATCTGCATGGGTGTCATGAAGTTCACCACTTCTGTCTTAAGAAGCATGAGGTTGGCTTTGGAGAAATTTTTTACAGTGGTTTCCTTAATAGGGGGTGGGGGTGGGATGTGTATATCAAGTGTGATAAGCTTATGGTCGCATTGGACCAACGAGGAGTTGATTTCAGCTGTGGAACACCGGTCACTCATGTTGGTAATGACTAGGTCTAGGATATTGTCACCCCTGGTGGGGATGTGGATAGGTTGATCTAGGGCATTGGAGTTTATGAATTCCAGAAAGCGTTGAGCTAAGGAGTTGGTACATGAGTAGTTTTCCCAGTTAATGGTGGGGTTGTTGAAATTGCCCATTATTAGGGTGTTTGGTTGAACCCTAATACTTTCCAGTACATCAAGAAAAGAGTGTGGGAATCCTGGGGCATGGTGGGGGATCTGTAGCAAGCTACAATTTAGATTGCAGTTTTGCCCAGAGTTAGTTGCACTTGGATAACCTTGGATGCATTATGCTGAGCAACTAGCCTGGAGGTGTGGATATCGTTAATGAATATGGACACACCTCCGGCTTTGGTGTTTCGGTCCAGGTTACATGGCCGAAAAGTGTGGTATGAGTTATAGCCTGGTAGTGCAGGGGTGCTCTGTGGATCCTTGAACCAGGTCTCAGTCACCGCACAGATATTGATGTTCTCCATTTTAAGGAGTGCCTCGAGTGAGTGCATTTTGAGATTTAAACTTCTAGCATTGAGAAGCATTACCCTCAGTAAACCAGTGATGAACCAGTGGTGGTATTAATATTTGCTTGTGTCTAAATTTCTTCTGCAACATAAATAGAACACATGGAGGGATAGGTATGTATCATGGAAAATTCATCTTCTGCAGAACTGTCTTCCATGCCAGAAATAGCAAAGCAAAGTACTGCTCTTATTCTATTCAAATGTAATTTGGATGAATGGATGGGTAAACATAAATTCACTCCTGGTTTAGCACTCTTATACTGCAAGGATAAGGACAACCTTCAAATGTCCCAACATACCCTTATTCTGCTGGTCCCTGAGTTATTTCTACACAAAAATGTAAGAGCTAAACACTACCTTGGAAATGTAAGACTAGGCTGCACATAAAGAGTTGTATGTCAATATACCACATGCTAGAGTCAACACTCTAATCAAAAGCAATGGAATTCTTTCTTTACCTGCTCACTTTGGCAGTGTCTGTGCACTGTATGATGGACCTGTAGCACATGCCACACTAGTTTACAAGCAACACAGTACTAGATACATACTTAAGGTATACCACTGTGACAGATAGGGGAACTCTTACCTGGTATATCATCATCAGATGGCAAGAGATTACTCTGTCTGCTGTTGCAAGCTCTGGAGCACATGCAATACAACTATTGTTAATGTAAGAAACATAACCAAATTTATACAATGTTACATAGCTGACAAAATGCTCTGTATAACCTTACACTGTACAGAAATGTAATTCAGCATGTACATGTTTATTGTGGCTAGGCCAATCACTGCATGATGTAACTGTAGCAAAAGACATGTAAGCATGCAAGCAGCACAAGATATGTACTAGAAGTATGCCACTACAACAGGTAGTTGAACAATTACAAGGTGTGCCATTATCAGAAGACAACTGATAATCTGACCTCTTTACCAAATTATGGCACACATAATGAAGAGCTGATGTTAATGTAAGATACATATGACAGCTACTCTGAAAACTATTAAGTATCTCAATAAATGACATACCACCATGTTTAGTTAGGCTGACCTCAGTGCCACCACCTGGAATGTAGTGACAATGACAGAGATGGTGGTTTGATGCCAGAACAATTATACATCTTCTGGAGATAGAATTGTAGGAATCCCATCTGTTGCATCATCGTTCTGTCAAAGGAGGCTGACACATTTAACCTTATGCAGGATTTTACTGGAGCACTAATGATGGCATTCATACTACATTGTTTTCTGCTGGCCAACAGTGATGGTCATAATGGCAATGTCATTCCACACCCAATTGCTCTACCTGTTCTTCCTTAGGTTCATACTTAAGTAAGTAAGTACTAAGCCAACTGCTCTTGTTGGTCATTTTAAGTATAGCCAATTTACCTTTCAAAGGTAAGAATCACACCCTGTACCTTGTGACTATGAGGTAAACTTTGTAAACATTTTACAAACCCCCATCCCCCATAAAATTCTGAACTTGACTGGGATTTGAACCCAGTGCCTCTCACTCCCAAAGTGAGAATCATAGCCATTTCCCAACATACCACACCTACCACACTACTGTAGAGCATCGTGGGAGAAGAAGTTCTCTTCCCTGGAGCATAGCAAAGTCATTTACAATACACAAATGTGTATGTGTCAGGAATACAAACACCATTGTTGAACATATACAATGCTTATTTGTAGGATAATATCAGCTATGTATGCATTGGATATGCATTGCTATGTGAAGTTATTCAACATACTATGTTTGGGGAATGTTAAGCACTTATAACTGAATAATAAATGTGTGTGTGTGTGTGTGTGTGTGTGTGTGTGTGTGTGTGTGTGTGGTGTGTATGCATACACACACAAACACACATGTATGTATATATATATATATATATATATATATATATATATATATATATATATATATATATATATCTACATATTCCAAAGCACAACACCCAATCTGAAACAAGGTAAAATCATGAAATAAATGAAAAACCTTGCTGATATTCTTCAAATATAGCTGGAGAAAAACTAAAGCTAAAACCGACAGGCACTAAAAACGTAAGCACTTTTGTTTCTTTTATTGCACCAACGGAACTTCTTCAGAAAAAGCATTCATTTCCGCTCTTCACATTTAATAAGTATCAAACTATAAAATTGAACCAATCAGCAGTGACTGCTCAAACACATTAATTGATACTTATCTTCTTAACTATTCACTTTAAAAAAATGAAAATATAAACTAATATCTTAAACTACATTCTTAAATATACTGATTGAGTTTCACAACCATTAAAAATACAGACCATATAAAACATGTATATCGTTCCTAAAATTACACAATTTAAATTTATAATAAACTTTTAATATTAATTAATTAATTTAATACTTGAAAAACATCAACTCTTAGAGCAACTTGCCATTTAATTTCCCTTACTTCAAGTAACTTATTACAACCAGAAACAAAATGACCATCATTAATTTGCTCTAAAACTGAAAAATGAAACTTCCTGAACTCTGGACAGTCCTTACTATGTTTAGAAAGAGAGATGGAATCATTATATTCCCTGCTAGCTTCAGTGTGTTCACTAATTCTAATTCTCAGCTTCCTAATTCTTTTATCAATGTAAAACTGTAGACAGCTGTTCCACCTAGCAATGTACATATATTCTGGCTAAATCAATTACAATAATTGTGTGGCTTACACATGTGAGTCAAATGTTCAAAATGAACTGCAGAAGTGTTGCTAACAAATCTACACTGTGGACAATTGCCACAAGAAAAAGTACTGAATTTACTCAACATTTCTGTTTGCGTAACTAAATCTTGCTCAAGAAGTTGTTTGAGATTGTCTGTCTTTTTATGAACAAACTATGGTAAAGGCCCTATAATTCTTAATAAATCAGAATTCCTGGAAATAATCTTCCAGTTATCACCTACTACTTTTTTTGATGGTTTCACAATTAATACAACTGGGTACAAAAAAAGCACAAGACATTACAATAAAATCCATACCACTTAGTTCATAACTATTTTTTTAGTTTTAAAGACTATACCCTTTCCTAAAATTGGTGGAAAATTTACCCATCACTTAGCAATAATCTCTTCACTACTAACCTTAAGTTGGTCCTTTGGATAACCTCTATTAATAAACATATGGGTGATGTTATCCAATTCATCCAAAACCATGTGGTCCTCACTAATAATCCTGGACATCCTAACAAGTTCACAGGAAAAATATTTAACTTCATAAATCTTGGATAATGACTATGAAAATGTTCATAATTATTAGTAAAGGTACTTCTGCTGTAAACATAACATTTGAAGGTTGTTTGTTTGTTTAAACTAATGGTTAGATCTAAAAATTAACTGTCACCTTTATCTCCAAGAGTAAATTTTAACCAACACTGGCATTCACCTGTTTCAGAAATTGCAAAAATAATTCTTCACTAGCCCCCTTAATAAATTCATATACTTTGAAATCAATGTACCCTAAATTAAATAGCTCAAATAAGCTTTCATCAACTTCCTGATAACATTTTCTAACAAAGACCTTTGTAACTTTGTTGTACTGTTTTATCAGACAACATCTTGATCTTTTCATTCCTGTATTTTTTGTTTTCTATAATTACTAGTCCACAGCGTTTGTCTGCCTTCATGTAATGCAACTGCTTGTAACCACAAAGGTGACCTGAGGCTGCTGTCCATCTACATGCAAATTGAACAATTTACATTTAGGTTTATTAGACATTAACATATAGAACTCATTCTCACATGATTAAGAAAATATATTTAAAGTGGTTTGCACAAATGGAGTAAAATAACTTGGTCTTCTAACCAGGTCACCCCCATTAGTATGTAAATTAGCATCTTGCAATATATACTTCAAGTTAAGTTTCCTAATGAATAACTTAAAGTCCACTATAAGGTATGTATAATTCAACCTCCTAGTTGGAATGAATGAAAATCCCTTAGACAATACATTTAATTCTCGACCGGAAAAAACCTGTTCAGATAATTTGAAAACAGGGTTAGAAGCTATTATTGTGCCTTGCTCTTCCTCTCCTCTCCTTTTTCCCCTGGTAGACTTTTGATTTTGAAAAGCATTCTGATTCTTCGGTATCACACCTAACCGAGAAAAGGGAGAAGAGGAAGACTGATGAAGAGCCTGATGAGATGAATGATTTAAAACATCTCTGGTTCTGGAATTACCATTGCCAACATCATTAATGCTACTAGGAATGTTTTCAGAAATTAGTTCAATATTATTGTTTGTGCCATCATTATAATCCTCACTAATGTTATTAAAATTATCCAACTGGTTAACATTACTGGCAACAGCAGCACCCCCACCTTTAACTAATGTATTGGTGGTGTTACTTCCAAAAGACTGACCCCGGGATTCAATAATGCCTAAACTAAGTGTATACTAAGTGTACACCATTCTGACTGAACAGACAATGCAGACATAACTCACACCTTCTTCCTGCTAATTTTAGTTTTCCTACTGATATTCTTGCTGCTTTATATATTGACAGGGATTGATAAAGGTTACTACAAAGTGTAGACTACGTGTACACTTAGTGTAATCTTTCTGCATGACTAGAAAGCACAAAAAATGTGAAAAGAATGTTCTTGAATACATATTGTGTACACTTAGTGTAGGTTTTATTGAATCTGGCCCTCAAGTCTTAATAATAAAAACCCATTGATTTGAATATGTCAAAGCATCTCTCTCAAGTTTTTTTTTTACTTTTTGTAGCAATTAAGGTACCACATGCCTTTCAGTTTTAATAAAATTCCCATCATCTAAAACCTTGACCCCCCAAAGGAGTCATGTTTGAGAGTACTCTCATTAACTCAGAACCTAGTGACTCCTCCAGTTGCATATGCAGTTAAGTCCTACTGATGCTAAGTTCTAGGCATCAAATATTGCTTGGTCATATTTGCATCAGTAATTCCAAAATCATGCTATATACAAGGTTTTAAAAATATATATCTTAGAGCTTACACAAAGGCAAACTCAACTGCGTTAATATTTGACCTCTGTCTAGTGCAGGTAAATAAATATTAACTGTTGTTTTTATGATATCAATTTATATAGGTATAATTTTCACATTTTTCTAAATATTTCGACAACCAAGTAAGACAGACAGAACTCCTTAGCCTCATATGAAAGCTCTCAGGTAGATGAATAAAATGCTGCTGACAGCATGTGTGTGTAATTTGAGTGGTTGTCAAGATATTGTAATCCATTTATAAAATACTACAAAAGTAATACTTAATTTGTTTACTGTGACTTATAAAATTCAGTTTAAGACCTAGAACTTAAAGAATACTACCTTTATAAAAATAGCTTATGCTGAAGAGTTAGTCATTTATACTTCTTTCATAACCCCTATGGTTTTAGAAATATGAACACTTGTTTGAAATGTGAGGATATAATTTGATTCTGTCAAAAGGCTTAGGCTCCGCCCATTGGAAGTTACAGTGCAAACCTCCTGAAGTCCATTGGACTGAATGAGTTAGGATGATGGATTTCTTGCTCTTTAAAAGTGTAGCATTGTGCCTAATAAGCATATTAATCATCTGTAGACCAGTGTTATTATATAATGCAATGAGTTCTTTGTAGAAATTATCATATTTGATCCTGTTGGGAAACTTACATATTCACAGTCCTGGAGGTACAATTTTCAGTTCAAGGCATCTTTGCAAATATAAATTATTATATTCCAACAATTTAAATTTTATCAATTTCTTTTTAAGATTAAACATATATGAATAGCAGTTAATATATGAATCGTGGTCACTGCTGTGACATCCAGCATCGTTCCTCTCATTAACAGCTGTTCTACCCCTTTCAGAAAAGGGATTCTTACTGGGGCTTTAAATTAATCCATGAACAAACCCTGGATCAAGAGAAAGCAAACTGCCAACCGAGGTAGAATTACTGGAAATACTAGTATCCGAACCACTGAAAAAAACAGGTCTATTCATCTATCCCAGATTGTTGGTATCAGGTCTGTTCTGGCCACCATATTGGTTAACACCAGAATCAAACCTTTGCAGCATTTAAAAAGGTTTGGGTTATAATTTCCAGTTCATTTGGAATGGCATGTACACTCAAATTCAGATTCTGGTCTTCATTATTAATCTCATTGTTGGAGCCCCAACAAAAGGAACACACTCTGGCTTCTGTCAAATTAACCACCAGCAGCAAAATAAGCCATACCCTTAGGATACAATAAACTCTGAAGCACAACATCCAAGCTGAAACAAGGTAAAACCATCTAATAAAAAAAAAACCTTGCTGATGTTTTAAAAAATACTGCTAGAAACAAACTAAAGTCAAAAATGCTTTTGCTCCTTTTATTGCATAAACAGAAGTTCTTCAGAAAATGTATCCACTTCTACTCTTCCTGTATAAACAAATGTCAAATCATAAGATTCAACCAATCATGAGTGACTGTTCAAGCATATTAATTGATACTTATCTACTTAATTATTCTCTTTATAAAAATAAGCACATATAAGCCAATATATTAATCAACATTTTTAAATATGTAAAATAAAAAGAACCACGACCAACCAAGTATTTCTGAAACGTTTTAATGATCCACACACTAAGCGCTTTCACCATCAACACATGGCATCATCAAAGTGAATGGAATCAAATTAAACCAATGCTTTTATACATATTGGTTAAACACTATCCCAGTTAACCAATGCTATAATTACCTTTTTCTTAAAGAAGCATGTGTCAAACAAATACAGTCCCTACCTCAGAGATAACAATGATTGTAAAATATACACATAAAAAATACATAACAATACATATAAAAATATGCATATCAAATGATTTACTTTATACTTTATACACTTTAGTGTTATGTCATTTTGATGTCTACCTAACATTTGCCTTTTGCTTCAGTATTGGTTTTAAGGAGATGTATTCATTGAGCCCAGGTGGCATAAAGGCATTTAACATAATCTGCCATTTATATTCCAAATGTTCCATCTTTAATTTTTCATCTCCTCCTCTTTCACTAAACAACACCCTGCCTATGACAAAAAATACAAATCTCCTAAAATTAGTACACTTTGTACTGTGCATCATGACTCTTGGTAGCCCTAAGATGCTCACCTATCCTGTCTTTTAATCTCCTAATAGTCTTACCAACATAGTAAGCACTACAGTTGGTACACGTGGCTAAATAAACCACCTTAAGTGTGTTACAATTAACTCTACCTGGACAGGAGATGGTTCTGTTATAACCTTGTACACTAACATAAGGGCCATCATTGGTGTACCTACACATCCTACAAGTGCCACATCTACTCATTTTGGAAATAGTATATTTAATAGTGTGCTGTTCCAAAAACTCTTTATTATTTCTACCCCTTGAGTAAACAATTCTAGGAAACCTACCAAAAAGATTTTTGAGTTCACTACTGAAACAAATGTCCCAAGCTGTACGTACAATTTCCTCAATGCCTTTTATTTGGCTATTATAGGTTAAGACTAAAGCCCTAGAATTAAATGAATCTTGTTGTTTGGGTGTCATCACATTATCAATACTCTTTACCCCTAAAATAGGGGGAAACAATGTGTTTCTCTTCCTTAAAACCTCTTTGCGTATTCTAGTCAACAGCTTAAGAGGGTAGCCTCTTTCCAAGAACATCCCTATCAAGATATATAATTCTTTTTCCAAAATTTTGTTATCATTTCTGAGTCCGGACAACCTTACCAGTTGCCCCTTTATAATACCTCAAAGCTGATGCAAAGAGTGACAACTACTGTAATGCAGTAGTGAATTACTGCGTGTTTCTTTCCTATATATTTTACTCACTATACCATCTGAACTTTTTAATAGAGTTTGTTTGTGTCTTTCGGCTTTTCCCGGTTAGGGGTCACCACAGCGGAACTCCAGTCCGCTAATGATTGGCAGTAGATTTTTACGTACTGGCTTGCCAGGCCTAATGCACAACCTTCAATGAAGGAATGCCCATTCACGCATGTCGCTACACAGAAGACGCTCTAACTGAGAATCGAACGGGCAATGTCTAACTGTGAGGCAACAATGCTACCGAAGCACCACCACCGCAGTTGAACTTTTTAATAGAGTAATGTCCAAAAAATCTATTTGTTCATCACTCCATTTGCTAGTAAATTTCAGAAAGGTAGTTGTATTTAGATATTCTACAAAACGTTTAGCTTCTTGTTCATTACCTTTCCACAGAATCAGGACATCATCTAGGAACCGGCTGTATAATAATATTTTTTCTTTATAAATAGAATTCAAAACACATTGTTCTTCCCAGTGGAGTAAAACTAAATTGGCAAAAATAGGGGCACACTTTGCCCCCATTGCCACACCTGAAAATCTCCCCTTCAAACATCAAATAATTGTTCTTAAGTACTATTTCCATACAAGATACAATAAAATTCACATTGTCATTACTCAAACATTTACTTTTGACCAAACTTTCAGTAAAATAATCTACACCTTCTCCATGGGGTATAACTGTGAAGAGATTTATCACATCAACAGTTAAAAAAGACCATTCAGTGTCTAAACTTTGAAAATTATTAAACCTTTGAAGGCAATGCCAAGAATGCTTTAAAATATGTTGGGCCCCTGTCACAACCCACTGTGTTTTTTTATCCACATAAGCTGCCAAAGGTTTTGTTTTAGAGCCTCTGGATGCAACTATAGCTCTAAACGGTGGATTGTATAAATCTTTGTGTAATTTTTGGGATTATAAACACAGCGGGGGTGACTGGCTAATCAACTTTCAAGTAATTATAATCATCTCCATTAATTGTTCCATGATATAATGCATCCAACAAAAAAAATCAATCCTATGATAGGCTATATTAACCTCTTTTACAGAAACTCTCAGATAGGTGGTGGTGTCATACAAGATGTATAACATTTTAGCTGTGTAATCAAATTTTGACATGATGACAGCCCCCCCACCTTTATCTGGTTTCATAACTCTTAATTCTCTATTAGTTGCCAATTGTAATAGAGCTTCTCTTTTACTTCTGTTTAAATTGTCGTCGTAATACACTTTTTGATGCTTTTTTATATTATTAATCAACCCACCAATACACATTTCCTCAAATGTCATCACTTCATTATTGTATGGTGGGATAAAAGTACTCTTTCTGTTCAAACCCCTTGATACCATAACACTTGCTGGGATATCAATTGTTTCAGTAGAATCTTTAAAAAATATCACCAAATTTAACTGTCTAGCATATAATCTAATATTGGAATAAGTTTTTACAACATTGGTTTTAAGTTCCGGTACAAACGAAAAACCTTTACTCAAAACATCATGATGGTTTTCTTTTATATCCATGGCACTATAGTTGTACACATTGAACCCTGATTTTTTATATACTTTAACCATAGGCAATGCATTAAATTGTGTACATAAAGAGTCATTGGAAATGTCCAACAAACTTTCATCATTATTGTCCAACAAATTATTATAACTAGCTGTAGATGTTCCGATAGTATCATCTACATCTAATATCTCTTCCTGTTGTAATTGTTGTTGGTCCACTGTCTCCTCATTGGATATCTGCTCCTCATCTGTGGTGGTTGTCCCTGTTGTTGCCCAGTATAATACTGGTTTCGTTCCACCCCATCCCTCCTGTTTTGTAAACGTTCTGACCTCCTTAACTGTGGAGATCGATCTAAAAAATCATTCTGACCTACATCATTGTCTGCTGTCCTTATTATATTCATCATGTACATCTACATTATTATTTTCATTTTTATTAACTCTATCTCCCCTCCTTTTGTTGTTGTTACCCGGGGGATAGGCCACATTGCTTTTATAATCATACATATCCCTAGATAACTTTCTAACCTTGGTTTTAACACTTTTTTCAACATATTGATCCAAATTGGACAAAACAGACTGATAATTCTTAATATATTGAGTAAATAATAAATTGTTCACAATACTTTCATTTAAAGAAACAACTTCTTTTTCAAGTGCCAACAACTTACTTTGATTGCTTTTAGCAATAATGTCCATCATTTGTAATCCAGTTTTGTCAAACAAGTCCACTGACTCTTTGTACACCTGTGTGCCTTCAACAATCCCATTCGGTAACTTCCATAACCTGAGTCCTTTCGGCACTTGCCTCAGTGCCATGGATTTGTTAAGAAATGCATTGTCGAGTTGCAGGCCTCTGTATTTTCGACACAATCCCTCAAACCGTTCAATTTGCTTCTTTAGGGTTAAGGTAATCCTTCCCTCCTCATTCAGGGTCGAGAAGTCCACTTCGGGTAGGCGAAGCCATTGCTGGATGTCCCTTCCTTTTTGTCGACTACCTCCGTCATTGTTAACATCTCCTTCGCCATCACCTATGGAGTTGTTCACCACCTCGAGGGCTGGCGGTGAATGCAAAGTAAACAACTCAGCTTGCGAGTCAGTTAACGTCACTTGCGGATTGTGAAAGATGTTTTTACTAGTCAGTAATGCGGTCAACTGCTTAACAGAAGTGGTCAATTCAACTACTGCTGCTTCCATATGACACAGAAAGTTATTTTATACAAAAACTTATAAAATTACTGTCAATATTGTAAAATTTCAAAAAAACAATATAAAACTCGATGTAAAACTCAGTGTTGTGAAAAAACAACACTATTATCCAATTCAGAAATCCTCTTGGGTCAAAAAACAACACGAAAATGACTAACAAGAAATACCCAATGGATATAAAACTTGTAAAATAAAAATAACCACGACCAACCAAGTATTTCCGAAACGTTTTAATGATCCACACACTAAGCGCTTTCACCATCAACACATGGCATCATCAGAGTGAATGGAATCAAATTAAACCAATGCTTTTATACATATTGGTTAAACACTATTCCAATTAACCAATGACATAATTACCTTGTTCTTAAAGAAGCATGTGTCAAACAAATACAGTCCCTACCTCAGAGTTAACAATGAGTGTAAAAGATACACATAAAAAATACATAACAATACATATAAAAATATGCATACCAAATGATTTACTTTATACTTTATACACTTAAGTGTTATGTCATTTTGACGTCTACATAACATTTGCCTTTTGCTTCAATATTGGTTTTAAGGAGATGTATTCATTGAGCCCAGGTGGCATAAAGGCATTTAACATAATCTGCCATTTATATTCCAAAAGTTCCACCTTTAATTTTTCATCTCCTCCTCTTTCACTAAACAACATCCTGTCTATGACAAAAAATACAAATCTCCTAAAATTAGTACACTTTGTACTGTGTAAGGCATTGTGTGTATCATGACTCTTGATAGCCCTAAGATGCTCACTTATCCTGCCTTTTAATCTCCTAATAGTCTTACCAACATAGTAAGCACTACAGTTGGTACACATGGTTAAATAAACCACCTTAAGTGTGTTAGAATTAACTCTACCTGGACGGTAGATGGTTCTGTTATAACCTTGTACACAAACATAAGGGCCATCATTGATGTACCTACACATCCTACAAGTGCCACATCTACTCATTTTGGAAATAGTATATTTAATAGTGTGCTGTTCCAAAAACTCTTTATTATTTCTACCCCTTGAGTAAACAATTCTAGGAAACCTACCAAAAAGATTTTTGAGTTCACTACTGAAACAAATGTCCCAAGCTGTATGTACAACTTCCTCAATGCCTTTTATTTGGCTATTATAGGTTGAGACTAAAGGCCTAGAATTAAATGAATCTTGTTGTTTGGGTGTCATCACATTATCAATACTCTTTATCCCTAAAATAGGGGGAAACAATGTGTTTCTCTTACTTAAAACCTCTTTGAGTATTCTAGTCAATAGCTTAAGAGGGTAGCTTCTTTCCAAGAACATCCCTATCAAGATATATAATTCTTTTTCCAAAATTTTGTTAGCATTTCTGAGTCTGTACAACCTTACCATTTGCCCCTTTACAATACCCCTACGCTGATGCAAAGGGTGACAACTACTGTAATGCAGTAGTGAATTACTGTGTGTTTCTTTCCTGTATATTTTACTCACTATACCAGCTTAACTTTTTAATAGAGTAATGTCCAAAAAATCTATTTGTTCATCACTCCATTTGTTAGTTAATTTCAGAAAGGTAGCTGTTGTATTTAGATATTCTACAAAATGTTTAGCTTCTTGTTCATTACCTTTCCACAGATTCAGGACGTCATCTAGGAACCGGCTGTATAATAATATTTTTTCTTTATAAGTAGAATTCAAAACACATTGTTCCTCCCAGTGAAGTAAAACTAAATTGGAAAAAATAGGGGTACACTTTGCCCCCATTACCACACCTGAAATTTGATGGAAAATCTCCCCTTCAAACATCAAATAATTGTTCTTAAGTACTATTTCCATACAAGATACAATAAAATTCATATTGTCATTACTCAAACATTTACTTTTGACCAAACTTTCAGTAAAATAATCTACACCTTCTCCATGGGGTATAACTGTGAACAGATTTATCACATCAACAGTTAAAAAAGACCATTCAGTGTCTAAACTGAAAATTATTAAACCTTTGCAGGCAATGCCAAGAATCCTTTAAAATATGTTGGGCCCCTGTCACAACCCACTGTGTTATTTTATCCTCATAAGCTGCCAAAGGTTCCATTTTAGAGCCTCTGGATGTAACCATAGCTCTAAACGGTGGATTGTATAAATCTTTGTGTATTTTTGGGATTCCAAACACAGCGGGGGTGACTGGGTAATCAACTTTCAAGCAATTATAATCATCTCCATTAATTGTTCCCTGATATAATGCAGCCAACAAAAACAAATCAATCCTATAATAGGCTATATTTACCTCGTTTACAGAAACTCTCAAAAAAACCCCCTATTTTAGAGGTAAAGAGTATTGATAATGCAATGACACCCAAACAACAAGATTCATTTAATTCTAGGGCTTTAGTTTTAACCTATAAAAGCCAAATAAAAGGCATTGAGGAAGTTGTATGTTCAGCTTCGGACATTTGTTTCAGTAGTGAACTCAAAAATCTTTTTGGTAGGTTTCCTAGAATTGTTTACTCAAGGGGTAAAAATATTAAAGAGTTTTTGGAACAACACACTATTAAATATACTATTTCCAAAATGAGTAGATGTGGGACTTGTAGGATGTGTAGGTACATCAATGATGGCCCTTATGTTAGTGTACAAGGTTATAACAGAACCATCTACCGTCCAGGTAGAGTTAATTGTAACACACTTAAGGTGGTTTATTTAGCCACGTGTACCAACTGTAGTGCTTACTATGTTGGTAAGACTATTAGGAGATTAAAAGACAGGATAGGTGAGCATCTTAGGGCTATCAAGAGTCATGATACACACAATACCTTATATATATATATATATATATACAGTACAAAGTGTACTGATTTTAGGAGATTTGTATTTTTTGTCATGGACAGGGTGTTGTTTAGTGAAGGAGGAGGAGATGAAAAATTAAAGGTGGAACTTTTGGAATATAAATGGCAGATTATGTTAAATGTTTTTATGCCACCTGGGCTCAATGAATACATCTCCTTAAAACCAATACTGAAGCAAAAGGCAAATGTTATGTAGACATCAAAATGACATAACACTTAAGTGTATAAAGTATAAAGTAAATCATTTGATATGCATATCTTTATATGTATTGTTATGTATTTTTTATTTGTATCTTTTACAATCATTGTTAACTCTGAGGTAGGGACTGTATTTGTTTGACACATGCTTCTTTAAGAACAAGGTAATTATGGCATTGGTTAATTGGAATAGTGTTTAACCAATATGTATAAAAGCATTGGTTTAATTTGATTCCATTCACTCTGATGATGCCATGTGTTGATGGTGAAAGCGCTTAATGTGTGGATCATTAAAACGTTTCAGAAATACTTGGTTGGTCATGGTTCTTTTTACTTTACAAGTTTTATATCCATTGGGTATTTCTTGTTAGTCATTTTTAAATATGCTCTTTGAGTGTCACAGACATTAAAAATACAAACCATATAAAACAGATATACTATTCTTAAAAATTACACAATCTTAATCATTAATAAACTTTTTTTTGCATTAATTAATTCATTTAATCCTGGAAAAAAACATTAGCTCTTAGAGCAACTTGCCATTTTATTTCCCTTACTTCAAGTATCTTATTGTAACCAGAAACAAAATGACCATCATTAATTTGCTCTAAAACTCAAACATGAAATTTTCTGAACTTCAGACAGTCCTTACTATGATTAGCATGAGAGATGAAATGATCATATTCCCTGATAGCTTTAATAATTCTGAGCTTCCTAATACTTTTACCAATGTAAAATTGCTGACAGCTGCTACACAATACAACATACATTATATTCTGACTCAAACAGTTATAATAATCCAGGTCTACTTTAGGACCTAGAAAGTTTCATAGCTCGAATGCATATGGATTGAACCATATGCATCGAACTATGAAACAATCGAATTCCAAAAAAAAAAAAAATACACACAAAAAAGAATTTAAACTAGTGTAGGCAGGGGGGGCAAGCCCCTCTGCACCCCCACACCCCCGCTACTTAAATATACCAACTCTGAGATCGCACTACATTGAAGTAAATGGAAATCTCCACCTAGGGAGACTTCTCGGACTTCGAGCACATAAAGTAGACCCAAATAATCCTCATTGATGTTATTAAAATAAACCAGCTGGTTAACATTACTGCCAGCAGCAGCACCCCCACCATTAACTAACGTATTTGTGGTGAGACCAATGCAAACCACTTTAAATATATATTCTAAATCATGTCAGAATGAGTTCTATATGTTAATGTTTAATAAACCTAAATGTAAATTGTTCAATTTGCATGTAGACGAACAAGCAGCCTTAGGCCACCTTCGTGGTTACAAGCATTTGTGTTGCATGAAGGCGGACAAAGGTTATGGACTAGTAATTTTGGAACAGACAAATACAGGAATGAAATGACCAAGATGTTGTCTGATAACAAACATTATAATAAAGTTGCAAAGGTGTTTGTCAGAAAATGTTTACAGGAAGTTGATGAAAGCTTATTTGAGCTATTTAATTTAGGGTACATTGATTTCAGAGTATATGAATTTCTGACAGTGGATGAACCTGAGTTGAGTATGATTTTTGGTATCTCCAAGATTCATAAAGACTCAGTTCATCTGCCATTTAGACCTATCGTTCATCACCCAGGCATAAGACTATGGCCATTTCACAGTATTTAGATAAGATTTTAAATCACTTTGCTCAACAAAGTAACTATTTTTGAAGGATTTGTTGTCTTTTTATGAATGGTTTAAAATAATTTGAATTCAGTGGGGCTGAAAGTTTAATGGCTGCCATTGATGTCATTTCCCTTTATATTAGTATAGATCAGGAAGAAGATCTTGAATTTATGAAACTGTACTTGAGAAAATGTTGTAATACAGAAGTTGGTCTTGTTAATACTATTAGTGTGCTGATGGACATTGTTCTTCATAACAATTTCTTTCATTTTTCCAGACCACTTTAATCAACAAAAAACTGGAGTGGCCATGGGTACCAAGGTTGCACCAGCTTTCACCAACATTGTTATGTGTTGGTGGGAGAAGGCTATTTAAGTTTCTCTTCCCCTTTTTAAATACTTCAAGTTCTATAAAAGATACATTGGTGATTTGTTTTTTATTGGGGGGGGGCTAGTGAAGAATTATTTTTATAATTTCTGGAACAGGCAAATGCCAGTGTTGCTTGGTAAAAATTTACTCGTGAAGGTAAAGGTGACATAGTTATTTTTTTTTATATCTGACCATTAGTTTAAACAAAAATAAACATTAACCTTTGAAAGTTGTGTTTACAGAAAAAGTACTTTTATTAACAATTATGTACATTTTCATAGTCATCATGCAAGATTTTTGGAGCTAAATATTTTTCATGGATAATTTTTTGGGATGTCCAGAATCATTACTGAGGACTACTAGTTTTTGGATGAAGTGGATTGCATCACCCATATGTTTATATAGGTTATCCAAATGACCAACTTAAAGTTATTAGTGAAGAGGTTATTGCTGAGCAATAGGTGAAATTTCCACCAATTGTAAGAAAGGTTACAGTTAAAACTAAAAATAGTTATGAACTAAGTGGTATGGATAATAGTGAAAAGTCTTGTGCTTTTCCTGTACCCATTGGTATTGATAGTGAAACTATCAAAACAAGTAGTACATGATAAATGGACGATTATTTCCAGGAATCCCAATTTATTAAGAATTTTAGGGCCTTTACCACACTTTGTTTATAAAAAAACAGGCAATCTCAAATAACTTATTGAACAAAATTTAGTTAAGCAGACAAAAATGTTGAGGAAGAAATTGGGTACTTTTTCTTGTGGCAATTGTCCACAGTGTAGGGTTGTTAGCAATACTTCTGCAGTTAATTTTGAACATCTGAATTGCATGTATAAGGTAAGCAGTTATTAGAACTGTTTGAGTCAGAATTTAGTGTACTTTGCTAGGTGTAGCAGCTGTCCAGAGTTTTATGCTGGCAAAACTATTAGGAATCTCAGAACTAGAAACTCTCTTGCTGAACATAGTGAGGACTGTCCAGATTTCAAGAAATTTCATTTTTCAGTTTTAGAGCAAATTAATGATGGTCATCTTGTTTTTGGTTGAAATAAATTAGCTGAAGTAAGGAAAATGAAATGGCAAGTTGCTCTAAGAGCTGATATTTTTCCAGGATTAAATGAATCAATTAATGTTAAAAATTTATTAAATATTAAGATTGTGTAATTTAAAGAATAGTATGTATGTTTTATATGGTCTGTATTTTTAATGGGCGTGACACTCAATTAGTATTTAAGAATGTAGATTAAGATAGTTTATATGTGCAAGTTTTTTAAGAGAATAATTAAGGAGATAACAAGTATCAATTAATAAATTTGAACAGTCACTGCTGGTTGGTTGAATTTTATGGTTTGATACTTTTTATAAGTGAAAAGTGGAACTAGATACATTTTCTGAAGAAGTTCCTCTGATGTAATAAAATAAAACAAAAGTGCTGAAGTTTTTAGTCCCCCCTGTCCTTTCTGACTTTAGTTGGTCTCCAGCAGTATTTTGAAGAATATCAGCAAGGTTTTTCATTGATACATCATAATGCCATATCACTTGTATATACATATATTTTTATCTATCTATCTATATCTATTTCAATTCTATATATGTATACCTATAGCTATATCTCTCTATCTATATCTATATATATATATATATATATATATATATATATATATATATATATATATATATATATATATATATTATATATACTCACACACACACACACACACACACACACACACACACACACACACACACACACACAGATATAGATATAGATATAAATATATAAATTCATTCAAACACACACACATTTCCCAAACTGTAATTTAAGGAAAATTCAGAAGCCATGCACCTGAAATACTTGATGTTCTGAAAGGATCATTTGCATATATATATATATATATATATATATATATATATATATATATATATATATGGGTCTGCTTCAAAATAATGAAATCTCATAACATTGAAATTCTTAACATTGAGACCCTAACATCAAAAACTGAAAACATTGAAAACCCAAAACAATGAAACTTCAGAACATTGAAACTCATCTTTATAACATTCAAAACTACATTGCACATGTAAATAAGATCCCCTCAATCTATAACAGCACCTAAATAACAAACACACTTTCTACTATGTTTTTGCAGGAGGAAGCTCCCCTGCACCCCCCCATGTGGGGGACTCTGCCCTCCACACCCCCCTTAAATTAAATATACTAGCTCCAAGATTGCATTACAGTGTTAAAAAAGTTAATTTCCTAACCTCAATGTATGGTGATTGCAATACAGTGAGGTTAGGAAATTAACTTTTTTCCACTGTAGTGCAATCTTGGAGTGGGTATAATTAATTACGAGGGGGGCACAGCCCCCCACATGGCAGTGCAGGGGGGCTTGCCTTCCCCTGCAAAAGCATAGTAGAAAGTGTGTTTGTTAGTTAGGTGTTGTTATAGGTGGCAATGATCTTATTTACATGTGCATTGTAGTTTTCAATGCAATGTTTTGAATTTCAGCATTATTAAATGTCAATGTTTTGAAGTAGACCCATATCTATATATATATATATATATATATATATATATATATATATATATATATATATATTTATAATTTTTTTGTAATACTGTGCTATATTTCTCTTTCTATACACAAACACATATACAGACACAGACACAGACACACACACACACACACACACACACACACACACACACACACACACACACACACACACACACACAGAATGATAGATAGCCATCAAACTATAAATATAGACATAGTCTGATGTTATCTATCTGTGTATGTGTGTGTGTGTATATATATATATATATATATATATATATATATATATATATATATATATATATGTATATATATATAGTTATGAGTGGGTCTCCAGTTGTAACCATATTATTATGTGTTTAAGACATGGATACCAAGTGGTAGGTGACCAATTTAGTCTAAGATCACAAGGCTGTGCTTATTATCATTTAGATGTAGGTAATAGTCTGAGCACCACATATTGCTGTATGCTAATCTGGCCTGAAGTATCTGTGGTTTATAACATGTATGCCTTATAAGGTACTGATCTGTATATCCTAGTCCTTTGTGAACTTAGAAATACAGCAGTGCATTGCAATTTAATGTTTAATATATCTTTGTGTATGTGTATACATATATGTCTCCATGTATTTGTATCTTTATACACACACACACACACACACACACACACACACACACACACACACACACACACACTCACAAGACACACATGCACACACATACACACACACATACACACACACACACACACACACACACACACACACACACACACACACACACACACACACACACACACACACACCTCTCTCTCTCTCTCTTATATATATATATATATATATATATATATATATATATATATATGTATGCATATATTCTGTTTTCTACAGTCATCTACATATTATTACTCAGAGACGTGTACATATAATACTGCTTATATGATATTTTAACAGGTATATGTGTTGCTTCTAATCTGCATAGGATGGTTTCGCAAATGCTTAGGACACAACAGCTTTAAAGTTCAGAGGATCTGCAGCCTGAGTTGGTGATAGCTCAGGTGGATGTACAATATCTCACTGTACATATCAGAAAGATGGTCTATATTAGAACATCGAATATTTAACAGTTCGAATCACTAAAGGTTGACCTTTAGTGATCGAACTTTTAAAACATCGAATGTTCAGAAAAAAAATAAAAACAACAGAAGAAAAACTAAATGGTGCAGGCGGGGGGCAAGCCCCTGCACCCCCCACACCCCCCTCTACTTAAATATACCAACTCCGAGACTGCACTATATTGAAGTAAATGGAAATCTCCCCTTATGGAGAGTTCAATTTACTTGTTCAATGTTCTGCAGTTTCGCTATTCTCATGGCGACAATGTCAGATTCGACATTGGCTTTCTGGAATTTAATATAGACCCTCAGAAAGAGTAGGGGCCCTTTATTTAGAATACATATAATAATTACACAATTAAACAAGACATATGATATTTACACAATTAAACAAATTAACTTACTTACTTTATTTACAAAGTTATGAAACAATGCAATTTACACATCAATACCCCCATTCTTGTTCCGCCACCATAATCTTATTTTACTTGCCAAATTCTGAACCTTATTAAACAACATTTGGTTGAGTCTTGCTTTCCAAATAATCATAGGTTCATAGGTAGGTACTAGGCTATTGGCCCTGGGCCTATACAAGCCTAGCCAAAAAGGTACCCTGGCTTTCGCCACCCATGAAAATTTTTTTCTTGTGCCCCTGTCAAGCAGAGCCACAGAAGTGATCCCTGGGGTGAATTTCTTATTACCCATCCAATCATCAAGATTTTTCTTGAAGAGTGCTAATGAGGAGCTCTGCTTAACATAGATAGATAGTCTGTTCCAGAGTATGGGAAGTCTCTGGGACAGGAATGTATCCTGCCAGTATGTTCTGTTTATTGTGGTGATAAGGTTTAGGTCCCTAGAGCGTGTAGCTCAGAGGGATTGGGATTTCTTTAAGTGGAGCATGTTCAACAACTTTGGGTTTGACATAGCTTTGTATGTTAGGCAGAGATCGCCTCTGAGTAGACGATATGTGACAGAGTAAAGCTGGAGTTTTTTGAGACGGTCTGCGTAGGGCATCTGTTTGAGGCCAGTAATCCTCTTTGTGTGGTATTTCTGTGGCCTTTCCATTTGTTGTAGATGTCTTGTGAGGTACATACCAAAAGGGGCATTGCACTCTATAATGTGTCTAATGAGTGATGAGTAGAGGGGAACAATGACCTATTTTTTTCTGCATGAGAAACCTTTTGTGATGAGGTGTGCCATGTAGAAGGATTTCCTGACCCCTGCGGTGATCTGATTATCAAAGGAAAGACTTCTGTCCACCTGTGTCCCAAGGTCTTTTATCACATGTTTCCTGTCAAGTAGACTACCGCCTATGTGGTAGTTCATGGGTACAGAGTTTTTACCAAAGAGGATCACAGTGCACTTTTTTGCATTAAGCTTGAGGACATGGATTTGACACCAGGCATCTGTCTCAGTGAGGCCCTTTTGTAGGATGTCCACATCGTTAGGAGTTTTGATTATAGCTTGTGGTTTGCTGTCATCTGTGAACTTAGTTAGCCAAAGACCTTCTGTGTTAGCCTGTACTTCAGAGAAGTAGATACCAAACAGGAGAGGACCCAGGACTGAACCCTGTGGTACTCCACGTGTCACTGGTCTGAAGTCTGATTTGGAGTCTACTGCTTTCACAGTGTGGGTTTTGTCAGTAAGCCAGTTGGCAACCCATCTTGTGACATAGGGTTTTATACCTAGTTTAGTGAGTTTATCTATAATTCCAGAGTGGGGGATGGTGTTGAACGCCTAGGCGAAATCTAGATAGGCTGTGTGGGCCACCTTACCCTCATATATGGCTTTGGTGACTGCTTCAAAGACGTCTATCAGGTTTAGGAGACATGATCTGCCTTTTACAAACCTGAACTGTGTAGGGTCCAGAGTTTGGAGATCTCCAATATCTTTGTTTATAAGTTCCATGATGATACATTCCATGGCCTTGCAGACCAGGCTCGTCAGGCTAATGGAGCAGTAGTTCCTGGGGTCTGTCACGACTCCCCCTTTGTTGAGTGGGATAACTGTCATGGTGCACCATTCAATGGGTACGAAGCCTGAGTTGAGGCTATGACTGAACATGGTACTTAGGTGGGGTACCAGTTCATTCTGTAGTTCATGTAGAAGGCAGCCTGGGATGTTGTCAGGTCCCATGGATGCTGTGTTCTTGGCTTTGGAGAGTGAGGTTTTTACCTGTGCAGCCGTGATTACAGGAACTTTGCATTCTTCCAGTATAGAGATGGGCCCTTTAGGGGATGAAAGGGGGGGTAAAGTTATCACTAAATCTATCTGCCAGGATGTTGGCAATATCAGTTGGTTCTGTATATTTAGTGCCATTGTGCTGTAACTCAAGCAGATCTGAGTGCTGCCATTGAGATTCTTGACATAGCTATAGAATGCTTTGTGGTTGTCTTTAGAATCAGTGGTGGTTTTGTTTTCCTAACTAGCTTTGGAGGATTTTATGAGGGATCTCAGCTTCTTACTGAGGCTGACCAGGGAGTTCCTCCAATCATGGGATTTTACTCTTTTTTGCAACAGTTTCTTTCTTCTGTTGTAGAGTTTGTTTATGGCAGAAGACCACCAGATTGACTTCCTTTTTTTGGAGGATAGCATCTTGGTTCTGTTAGGGATAGCATGATCCATGCACTTGTGTAAGTGCTTATAAAGTGCATTTCTGTAGGATTCAGCAGTCATACCTCTATTGTCCATTTGCATGGGTGCCGTGAAGTTTGCCATTTCTGTCTTAAGAAGTGTAAAGTTGGCTTTGGAGAAACTTTTTATTGTTGTTTTCCTAATGGGGGGTTGGGAGCGGGATGTGGATGTCTAGGGTGATTAGCTTGTGGTCGGATCTGACCAACGAGGAATTGACCTCTGGTGTGGAACATCAGTCACCCATATTGGTGATGACCAGGTCTAGGATATTGCTGCCCCTAGTGGGGGTGTGGATAAGTTGATCCAAGGCATTGGAATTGATGAATTCCAGAAAACATTGAGCAAAAGAGTTAGTACATGAGTAGTTTTCTCAGTTAATGATGGGGTAGTTGAAATCACCCATTATTAGGGTGTTGGGTTGCAACCTAATATTTTCCAGTATATCAAGAAAAGAGGAGTGGTAATCCTGGGGCATGGTGGGGGGTATGTAGCAAGCTACAATCTGGATTGTGGTCTTGCTCAGAATTAGTTGAACTTGGATAATCTCGGATGCATTATGCTGAACAACTAGCTTGGAGTTGTGAAAATCCTTAATGAATATGGACACGCCTCCACCTTTAGTGTTTCGGTCTGGGTTAGGTGGCGGAAAGGTGTGATATGAATTATAGCCTGGTAATACAGAGGTGCCCTCTGGAGCTTTGAACCAGGTCTCTGTCACTGCACAGATGTCGATGTTCTCCATTTTAAGGAGTGCCTCGAGTGAGTGCATTTTGAGGTTTAGACTTCTAGCATTCAGTAGCATTACCCTCAAATTTTGCTTGCTTGTACCTGTTACGGTGGTGAATTTGTCATTTGAACCTTGCCTAAAAAGGCACTATAGGGGTGGCAAGAGCCTTTGCCAGTATCCGGAATCCCAAGAGCGGCAGGTGCAGGCCATCTCTGGCAAAGCATCGTGGTCTGTCGATCATGTCATCCCAGGCAGATAGATACTGGATTCCCTTAGAATGACACCAGAAGCTTAGCCAATTGTTGAAGTCAATCATTTTGTCCTTGCACTGTGGTATCATTCTGGGTGATGGCAGGATGCTACTCAGGACTAGGGTCATACCTGCCTGGGCTACAAGATCGGAGAGCTCTTCCATGTCTCTTTTCATGTAGTCCAGGGAGGTACGTCTCAGGTCATTCACACCAACATGGACAATGACAGAGTCATATTTGTGCTTGTTGTGGAGTGACCTGAGTGCATGTGTTATGTGGCGGATCCTGGCACCTGACAGGCAGCTGACAGTTTAGCCTGGTGAGTGGAACATCAGAGTATGTCACCTATGACTAGAGTGTTGGGTACGTTATGCCTTATGGGCTGTAGTTGAGTGGCACATTGAGTATGTGGGCTATGTGTCATTTGGGTTGTGTTGGGGGGTGGAGGTTGCTTGCATTTCTGCTTTGGAGGTCTCGGTTGTTTGGGCAGATTTTTATTGAGAGCCTCCCCAAATGTAGATGTGTGTTTTGTGCTCCTGTGTGTGTGTTTTGGTGTTGTAGGTTTTGAGGGACTATGTGATGAGTGTGGTGCAAGTGTTTCCCTTCTCCTCTTGACTGTCTAGTTCAGTCTTTGGTGAAGAGAGCTTTGCTTCCAGTTTGGCTATATAAGTGCATCACTCACAGGTCATCCATACAATACCTAAAATACAAATCCTTTTTACAATTTTTTTTTTCTTACACCATAAACCCTAATCAATGCCATGCTCATATTTATTTATTCTGGCTTTTTGTACCGATAAATCCCCTTCTTTAATAACATTTCTCAATAATATCCACACTCTTTCACAACATAAAATAAATGTGCTGTACTTTCTATCACATTACAGACACACAAAATCTTTGAGACAATATTTTATCCCTCATATTCCCCTTTACAGGCGAGTTATTTATTCCTTATCTCCATGATGAATTACAGCATTCAACCATACTTTTCATCTATTTTTCTTTATTTAATTTCTTCAGCATTATTATTACCCAACCCCTCCCAAGGATCATCTCCATACCATCTCCTAACAATATCCTTCTACTACTCTCTTTGAGTTACTTTCATTTCTTTTATCTCTAAGTCTCATGGCCTTTTAATTGATATTACATTCTTACTCCTTTCCTCGACTTCTTTGTTTCTTTACAATGTCTTAGTTCCACATGATTTACTTCTAAAATCTTTAACACCAATCCTTCCCTAAATTTAGGTCTTTAACTAAACTCATAAAAGTGGCATATACATCTGAATTTATTAACCTAAATCACCATTTTTGTCTTCTTTCAAAAACAACAAAACACAGCTTTTAATAATTATTTTTCTTTTTTTTTTCAAACACCTTTATTGAATTATCACTTGTGACATTGGCAAATTTACATTCAAATAAAAGTAATCACACTATAATTGACATAAACATTTTACTGACATATATTGCTAAATATCATATAACCTAAGCAACATTACATAAATTATTCAGTTCCAGCCTTTTGTTTAAACAAGAAACATCTTTATTAAACCATCACTTACTACATAGGCAATCATACGTTTATATAAATGAATGCAAACCACAGCAATCCAATCCTATTTATGATCATTTTACATCACAAACCATACAGTTTCACTCCCAGTTGAAAACATTACATATACATCACTTATAATCTACTAAATAACTAGGTAATATAAATAAATTAGCTAAATAACCAATTTTGCCCATAATAATCAAATTCATCAAAACACTTTTTTCTTACATGATAACCTAAATGCTTGCATACATTTTTGATATCCTCATGTTTACTAACTAAATTATCTATTGTTCCTCCACTACTTCTTTGTTCCCAAATGTTATTTCTAAAAGACTCACTTCATCTTTATAAAAAGGAATGCCTCCTTTATAACTTCTTCAAATAAACCTCTACTATTTTGTTTATTATTTCTAAATCAACACCTCTTAACCATCTAATAATGCATCAACAGTTTCTCTCTCCATAATTTATCCCTAGCTATAAGTACTGCATGTCATCTGTGTAAAATATAAAACTTAGAACCTCCCATAAAACTTCTATCAAATACTGACCACCCCTTCATTTTTTTAATACCATTAATACTACCACATCCATAACCAATGAAAATCATAGCCGGGTCTATATTATAACAGCGAAT
Organism: Protopterus annectens; assembly: GCF_019279795.1. Classification (NCBI taxonomy): domain Eukaryota; kingdom Metazoa; phylum Chordata; order Ceratodontiformes; family Protopteridae; genus Protopterus; species Protopterus annectens. Next base: position 1,635,354,277 of record NC_056733.1, read on the forward strand.
GATCAAAAGATCGAACACTGTTATATCGACCCCAAAACATCGAAAACTAAAAAGAGCGAACAACCAGAACAGCAATTTTTTTCCCAGGGAAAAAAAATCACTGTTCCCAAAAAAATTAATAAATAAAAAATAAACACACTAAACACTATTTTAAGTGGGGGTCTTTGCCCCCCATACCCCCTACTTAAATATACCAACTCCGAGATCACACTACAGTGGAGGAAACGGCACAACCAGGACAGCTGGCCCAGTGATTTCTTTCCCTGGAAAAGAAATCTCTGTTCTGGTTGTTCGCTCTTTTTAGTTTTCGATGTTTTGGGGTCAATATAACAGTGTTTAATCTTTTGATCATTTTCTGTTTTAAAGTAGGCCCTCATACCCCACTCATAGGACACCCATGTTTTACCCTTCTCCTCAAAAAAAATCTCAGAGCTAAACCACCCAATCATCAAAAGCACCACTTTATTATACCTATATACATGCATTAGTACTCTTAATATTGTATCTTTTTATCCATATTGCTCCAAAGGTTTCCATATACTCTTATATTCCACACAGTCAGAAGCCTTTTCACACCTACAATCAATCTCACACCAGACATAACATCATACAAAATTTCTCTTATTAAAAATTATAAATCTTGACTCTATCTCCCTTTTTTTTTGGATTGTAAATCTTAACAAAGTGATGCAAACTAGTGGTTATTCTATTGTTTAAGAGATACTCATTCAATATCAGGTTAATTTTGTGGTAAGAAATATAGACCTGGTTCCTTGAAACCAGGCCAGGCATGTCAATACTGTGCAATATATTAAACATAATTCTAGAACAATCAATGGTGCCAAAAAAGAAAAAAAAAGCTCTCCCACCATTATTGGGTTTCATGATATGTATGGACTTATCCCCAGGTACCGTATATTATCCAATACTGCCTTTTCCTGTACAGTCAAACTGTGATTCCTAGGATATATTTTCTCCTTCACTAGTGTATAAATATTATGCATACAAGCCTTTTCAAATCCTTAAATGACTGGATGCATTATCAGGTTGAAAAGGCACTTATTTTTGTGGTGCTCATCTTATTATTAATGTCTTGGAATCACACAATGTATTGCTAAGCTTAGTTCCCTATAAAAAAGTTTCAGTACATCTAAGGAATCAGCCACATCAAAATGTTTACTAACTACAAACTTAGAATTGTGTATGGCACAAACAAAACCAAAAACAATCAAAAATATACCAAAACTCCACCCAAAACAGATGAAAAATGCTGATAATTTATTAAAAAATACACAAAATCATAAGCAATTTCACCCTGTAGATAGAGACTTCTTCAGATAAAACAACACACCTCACATTAGTAAATACCCTTTCAATTGCCTGTCCCCCTCAAATTAACTAATTAGTTAATTAAATACAGAAAAATAATCAGTCCTTCTTAAAGCAGAAATGTTATAACTAATGTTGTTGTTTGTCTTTCAGCTTTTCCCGGTAAGGGGTCGCCACAGCGGAACTCTGGTCTGCTAATGATTGGCAGTAGATTTTTACGAAACGCTGAGGTGCCAGCTCAATGCTCAACCTTCAATGAGGGCATGCCCATTTATGCACGCATGTCTTTCGAAGGCTACCCAACTGTGGGGAGGACATGCAGACTCCACACAGAAGGCACTCCCAAGCCCAGCCGAGAATCAAACGGGAGAACCTCGTGCTGTGAGGTAACAATGCTACCACCATACCAAAATGTTATAACTAATACACATTCAAAATCTTTAAGTTAAATGCACAATTTTTTGTGTGTATGAAATACAATTAAAAATGTCTGTTCACCATATCTGTCTCACAAATATAAAAAATATATATGATAAAACAATTCTTGCCTTGTCACCACCTTTGAATGTGAGCTGCCGTCTTACTTAGAATGGGTTTAAGGGACACTTGTTTATTTAAACCAGGGGGTAACGTGGCATTCAACCTCAACTGCCATATTAACTCTTGCTTCATTAGAAGCCCTTTCCAGTCACTACCTCTAGGATTCATTTTGGTATTTTCTAAAATATCAAATAAAAATGAATAAAATTCACACATATAACAGAATGTTTGTACAGGGCACTAGCCTGTCTTTCTTGTAGTGATGTCATAAACATGTTCATATATTCGAGTTTTCAATGCTCTCTCCATCTTCCCCTATATAGAAGGCAGGACAAGCATCACACTAAATACACTAATCTACTAGTGCCACAGTCACCATTTTGAAAAATAACCCTACTTCCTAACCTATTGTCTAAAATAAAACTATGTTCCTTTATTATAAAGGAACATTGATTGCACCTGCCACATGAACCAGTCCCTTTGTTCAAGGGTGTAGGGTTAATTTCATTATTCTTAAAAAGCTGTTTAGATTTTTTTCCCAGTTTTATAGGTAATGAGTGGTTATTCCCCTAATGAATCATATAATTCTTTATTCATCATAAAAATGCTCCATTTTCTTTTAACAATGGATCTAGTGTCCCCAGAATATCGGTTGTATTCCAGAAGCAATGCTGTCTCATACTTAACATGTTCTGTCACTCCACTTAATTTGTCCATACCTATTCCTGATAGGGTTTGTACTTTACTCCCCATCCCTGATATACTTCTTGAATAACGCCATCTACCATTCTTTCAAGGTAGCCCCTATTTAAAAATATCTCCTTAAGTTTAATAAGTTCAGCCCATACATCCACATGCTGTGATGTCATCCTAGCAATGTGTATAGCCTGCCCTTTTACCAAAATTTTCTTATGAAAATGTGGGTGGTTACTGGAATAGTGCAAAAAACTATTGCAAAATGTTTCCTTCCTAAACAGGTTAGATTTAAAGCCTCCTGCTATATGAGAGATAGAAGTGTCCAAATAACTGATCTTTTACTTATTCCAACATTTGGTAAAAGTAAAATAGCTAGTACAATTGTTTTAATAATCCACAAATTTGGACATCTCTTCTACAGGCCCATCCCACAAAATAATATATTTTTCAAATGCCTAACATACAGATGTAAAAACTTAGCAAAAGGACTATTAAAGACATGCTCATACTCCCACCCTAACAAAACAATGTTTGCAAAAACTGGAGTGCAAGCTTAGTCCCATGCCACTCCAGTGATTTGTTGATAATATTCCCCCTTGAAATGTAGTAAGTTATTCTCCAGCACTAATTCCATCAAGTCTATAGTGATAGAAATCAACTATTTTGGTAAGGTGGACTTTTTATATAAAATAGTCTGGAAATACTCCTATCCTCTCTCATTGGTATGACAGAAAAGAGATCCAACACATCAACAGTCAAAAATATTAGATCTTTATTCCAAATACTTTGCCTCAATTTTCCCAAAAAATCCCAAGAGTCCTTTATCAAGTGTGGTATACTATCCACCACTTCCTTAACCCAATGATCTATTAAAACTGCTAAAGGATGAGCCTTTGATCTTTTTGCAGATACAATTGGTCTAAATGGTGGACTCTTCACAGTTTTGTGTATTTTGCGAATCCCAAAGATATTCAGAATGGTGTGGTTGGGCTGGCCCAAAAATTTATAAATTTCTACACTAATCCTTTTATCCAAAAGTTTTTCTTCTAAATATGAGTCAATTCATCAATACCCAATATGGATCTGGTTTCTAGATATGGGTGAATAAGTTACATTGTTATATAACAAATTATTCATGGCTTTCTCATAATTTTCGATGTTAAACAAAACCACCCCACATTTGCCCATCTTCATAACTATTATATTTTTGTTATTGTGAAACAGATTTAAAATTTCCCTTTCCTTCTTAGTCAAATTAGCAAATATCCTGTTTTTCTTGGGAAAACACTTATAAATATCCTCCATAACTGCCTTTTCAAAAATTTCAATTGTAGGGTTTAGGGGTAGGTTAAAGGTGCTACATCTTTTGGCGTATAATGGGTTATTTAATCGTTTTTCATTTTCTATCTGTTCCTTAGAAATAACTCAAGACTCAGTTTTCTGGAAAACAACTTTAGTTCAAGAATGGAATCCACTACATCAAACCTCCTGGTTGGAAAACATTTGGACCCTTTCAATAGCAATGTAAAATACTCCTTAACAAGGGGAATCTCAGTGTAATTGTAAATCTTAAAACCCATGAAGGAACCTATAGTACCACCATTATTAAAAACAATTACATCCTCCTCACCCCCCCCCCCAGACTTCTTATTGTCTTTCCTTGGGGAGAGACTTTAATGTTGCCCTGAATCCACCATTTTCCTGTATTTGTTGGCTAGTCTCTCTGATTGATGAACTGGACAAAAATCCGATGACCTAGGTGAAAAAGAATCTAATTTATCCAACCTCCTCTAACCTTCACTATGTGAACCAGTCCTAGGTGTAGATGGTGACTGTATTTTGTTCCTCAAAAGAAACCCACTTGTAACCCCTCTTTTTCCCTTGTACATTAATATTAGCTTTCTGCCCTTAATTTCTTCATCCTCTCTCTGCCATATCTCCCTAACTAAGCTTTCTGTCCATTACTTCACCTTTTCTTGATCTAATCTCCCCAACTAAGTTCCCAGCTTCCTTTTGACTCACTGGTTTCTCAATCTTCTTTACCCTAAGGCATCTTAAATCATTGTCTACTCCTTTTACATCCTAAATCTATACCTGCTAAGCCTCTTATCTTTCTCCTACACCTCTTACCTTCAGACTCACTTGCAGTCTCTATATTTCACTGATTGTCTTTCTCGACAGACCACTTCTTTGTCTCTTCCCACTCCGTTCGCCCTGCGGGCTCACTCCGCTCCCCTACCCTGCCCCCAATTCCCATCCACCCCCAGTACTCCTATCTTTATTCCTCCAAAGCCACACCCCCATAAGATTTGCTCCAATCACACTAATCAAGTCATTACCACCCCCTGCCTCCCTTAACACAATATATGTAGTACTACCTACCTCCCATTCCTCCTGTTACAAAATACCAACATATTCATCTCTGTGCCTCCCTAATAACCCCACCTATCATTCTCCTCCCACTTATATCTCCCACCCCACACCTATTTCAATTACTTCTCTTGCTCTCACTCTTTCCTTCTCTTACAACTGCCTATCTCCTAACCTCCTATGAACAACCTCTATACTCCACCCTTCCCTTCCCCTCCAAACACACTTCTACACCACCACTAGCCACCTCTCTAAACTTCCTAAACATCAAATCCAAACCCAGCAACCTACTTCCCAAATATCATAGACTAGCACCCATTAAATATATCAATCAAAATATTAAAACACTACCTGACTATTTTAGTAAATACCTTTACCCTAAACATGATAGATGTTTATTCCAGGTGAGAACTCCAATGCTGCCTGTATTTTACGATGGTTCAGTACATGTGTACTTTGAAGTTACATGTATAGTAGGTACGAAGGCAGGAGACAGTTTTCCATTATATTTTATCATTGACCCGTTCCGAAAAATTTCATGATGAATATTTTCTTATAGCCACAACAATGTAGTATTCTAAATATTTTGATAGAATGTCAAGTTGATATATGATTTTGGTATGAATATTCATTCTGATAAGAGTTAGATATTTCTTAGAGAGAACTCTCATGCTACCTGTATTTTATGATGGTTCAGTACATGCACACTTTGAAGTTACATGTATAGTGGTATGTAGGCAAGAGACAGTTTCCTTCTTTTATTTTACAATTGACCTGCTTTGGGAAATTGTATGATGAACATTTTCTTATAGTCATAACAGAGTAGGACTTTAAATGTCTTGATAGAATGTCATCATTTTTATAGACTGTTTCATTTTGGAAGTACGATAGTTACATTTCAACATGTGTTCAGTTTCAATACCGGAAAAACAAAGGTTTTGAATACTAAGCATATTTAAATTTTTAATAGACTAAGAAATTTTACAACTAGGTATTTTTGTAAGAGATTCTTATTTATGTGGATATAAACGAGTGAATTTATTATGTAGTACTGTGGAGCAACAAAAGTAGTATTATTTTAAGAGTTAATTGATTAATTTATTAAGTGTCACCTGACCAGTATATAAATGGTAGTTGGTCTTCAGTTCTGTTTTTACGGTCTGATGAAGAAGTTCTGAAAGCGCTTACCGAATAAAATATTTTATTTTATTTGATTTATACAGTGGTTTTATTTTGATTTGAATATCCATGTTTTGCCCATCCATTGCTTGTTACTTTGGGACATTTTGTTATTACATTTTTCTAAAGCACGGAGGCATTTACTCTGTCGGGCGTGACAACATTTTTTCTATTTGGTTTACTATAAATGTTATTTGTTTATACCTGCCTCCAGGAAACAACACCAATACCCTTGAAAATATCCTTAATTGGCTTTCTATTAATCTCCCACAAGAAACCATAATCCTAGGAGACTTTAATATCGACTGGGAGTCCTGTAGTAATACACACCCTACCACCCATATTAACTTATACGGCTTCTCACAAACTATTAACTCCCCTACCAGAACTAATAAACCCAACAACAAAGAAAGTACCTTGGACTGGATACTTACCAATAATCCTCATCAAACTTACAAAGTAGGAACCCTCCCAGATGACCTAAGTGACCACTCCCTAACTTATATTATTAGATATAAAACTAACCTACCTCACCCTAACACTGTCAGAACAGTACACAACAAAAAGCAATTTAACCTCCAACTCTTCCAGACAGAACTTAATCAATGTAATTGGTCACCACTAAAATCTCTCCCACTTGATGAAGCAGCAGCCTATTTCAATACCACATTCTTAGCCATCCTGAACCACTATGCCCCAGCACGCTCTGTTAGATGCAAAGCTAAATCAGCCCCCTGGCTCTCTAATGCTACTAGGCAAAAAATCCTTCTGAGAAACAAATCCTGGACAAAATGGCATACTACTAAAAATCCATTAGATCACCAAACCTTTAGGCAACTTAGAAATTACACTAAAAAAGCCATTGTGTTAGACAAAAAGAATGTTTACCTCCAAGTACAGCAGACCTATCAAAAGAAACCTCAAAAGTTCTGGAACACCATTAACAAACTTCTTTACCCAGGACAATCTATCACTCCCAACCCACTAGGCTCCAACCCCGAGAATCCCATTCACACTGCCAATGCCTTTAATTCTTTTTTTACCAATGCCATCCAAACTCTTGCTAGCCACCTATCTCCAGATACCACAAATCTGCCTACTTCGTCTTCAAACCCTCCCCCATCATTTCAGTTGCAACCAGTGTCTACTTCCAGTATATGCTCCCTTCTCCAAAAACTAAAACCTACCACCCCTTCAGCTGACCAACTCCCAGCAGAATACCTTCAAAAAGGAGCTAAAGCCATTGCCTACCCCATATCCATTCTGATCAGTAGAACCATAAGTGAAGGAAATATCCCATCCATCTGGAAAATTTCTTACATTATTCCACTACACAAAGGTGGAAATTCTTATGCCTTCTCTAACTTTCATCCTATAGCTCTGCTATCTCCTCTGGCAAAAATTATGGAAAAGTGTATCCATAAGCAACTTCTTAACCACCTTGTCCAAAACAACTTACTTGCCAGCTGTCAACATGGCTTCAGACCTTACCACAGTACCACCACTGCCCTGCTATCATTCACTGGCTGTATTAACAATAACCGTAACAAAACATTTCTTTCCTCTGCAGTATTCATTGATTTATCCAAAGCTTTTGACATGGTTAATCACCAACTCCTTTTACATATAATGAAATGTCTATCACTTGATCTCTTAGACATAAATTGGTTCAAATCTTACCTAGAAAACAGACAGCAGGCAGTACTCTGGCACAACAATCTTTCTAATCTCCTTCCCATCTCCCTTGGTGTCCCTCAGGGCTCCATATTAGGTCCTCTCCTATTTTCCATTTTTATTAATGACCTTCAGTCAGCAATTCCACATACTACCTGCATTCAATATGCAGATGACTCTACTATTATCTGCTCAGCCACTTCTCAAACTGAACTACAAACCCTTACCCAGAAAGCATTTAATACTGTTGAAAAATGGTTCACAAACCGTTGTCTCCTCCTAAACCCCAAAAAAACTAAACTGCTACTCTTCTCACCAACCCGTAAGTTCACCCCCATACATTTCACACTTACATCTAACAATGGTACTCTTATTTCTCCCGACCCTACTACCAAACTCCTAGGAATAACAATAGACAATAACCTCAACTTTGATAGTCAT